>NW_019735555.1:297221-315712 GCF_002891405.2 Cryptotermes secundus | reverse complement strand
TTAAGAACAATGATGAATAAATAATTTTCGAGCAAAATTTAAATGGCCGGCTGAATATATTACCGCAGGAGCCGCGGCCGCGGAATTTAAATTACCACGTCAAAGGGTTAAACTGGGTGCAGTGTAACAGCTACGTGAGTGTATACACCTGATGATGGCCGTTTGCGGCCGAAACATGTAGTGTAGAAGAAAGCAAGACGAAAGACCTACAATATATTGTTGCACTTAGGACGGAGTTTGTATCATATATTCCTTGTTCTAGTTTAATCGAAGTCTAAAACTAAAATCCAGTAGCAACATCTGAATAATGTACTGAAGCTTCTGAAACCTACATAATGTGACAGTAAAGATAAAAGATAAAGTTTTCCCTGTGCTTAATTAATTAATTAAACATTATGGCATGAAAACATATGGAGTGCAGGTATAACTCCACCATTCCTGACCTTGGCACTAGATACAGGTCAGCAGTCATTTTCATGCCCTGACTGCTTTACTTCCCAGGGAAAGAGCCCCTAGTACCCATTGAACAAGAGGCTGAGTGGACCCCAAAGCCAGTCTGGATGCTATGGAGAGGACAAAGTATTTCTCTTGCTAGGAATTGAACCCCGGTCATCCAGCCTGTAGACCGTTGTTATACCAAATGATCTATCCCAACTCCTATACACGGTAAAGTAAAAGAATTTTGGTAATGGCATAACTCTCTTATTTTGAAAGCATAACATCAATCAAACCAGAATATGATTCCTTATAAAATAAGAATTCTTTAATACTTAACCCTGTAGCTGCTTTCTATTTTATTTATTTTACTTTATTTAGAAACACTGTCAGTAACTCAAACTATATATCAAACCATGAATAATGAACTGCAAAAGATGTGAAGGGAAGAAGCCATGGCCTAATTTACAGTACTACAATGGCATTTGCCTGAAGACATTGAGGAAAACCATGAAAACAGTCAACACAGTTCACCTGAGATTCGAAACAGGCACATCCTGAACGAAAATCAGAAGCATTACCTATTCATCCAACTTGATGGTTTCATGTTTTTAGTAAGGTTTTCAACAGGCATGTAAAAGTGTTAAATTTCTTGAGATCAAATTGAGATAAAAGAACCTTGATTTGAATGCTGATATTTTTCATTCTGAAAGTTCAATCATTTTGAAATACCTGCTTGTGTTTGCACAGTGACAAACTACCTGATCCATGACAACTATAATGGATAGCAATGTGAGCACAAATCAATCTTTACACTATAAAAAACCTTCTCCCCATAATACATCTTTCTGTTTCTGTATGTGGCATCAGTGAACATGAGACCTGTATAGAGGAATAATGACTTTAAGAGGGGTTACCAACCGAGAAATAACTTAGTGAAGGATGAGAATGGTGATCTGCTTGCAAATTCCCTCAACATTTTCAAGATGCAGAACTACTTTTCTCAGTTATTAAATGTATATAGGGTCAGTGATATTAGGCAGACAAAAATGCATACAGCTGAGACGTTACTACCTGATCCTAGTCCATCTGAGGTTAAAACTGCTACTGCAATATTGAAAAGGTATAAATCGCCAGGTAGTGATCAAATTCCAGCATAACTTATTCAAGCAGGAGGTGAAATATTATGTTCTAAGCTCCATAAGCTAATTACTTCTATTTGGCATAAGGAAAAATTTCACGATCAATGGACAGTCTATTATTGTACCAGCTCACAAGAAGGGTGATAAAACTGACTGTAGTAATCACTGGGGGACATTGCTGCTATCAATTTCATACAAAATTTTATCCAATATTCTTCTCTCATGATTAAGTCCATACATAGTTGAAATTATTGGGGAACATCAGTGTGGGTTTCGACATAACAGATCAACTACTGATCAGATTTTTTCCTTTGTCAGATACTGAAGAAAAAATGGGAGTGTAATGTGACAGTACACCAGCTACTCACAGACTTCAAGAAAGCCTACTCTGACATACTCTCCCTGCTATCTCCCCCATAAAAACTCTCAAACAGAATAGATCATACCATGAACAAAATTTAAACCTATTGTACTGTTACTGGACCATGCATACAAAAATACCCTTTTACCACCTGAGTTACCTATCTCTAATTTCTGCTTACCTATGCCCACCACCAAGCAACTGCAAAGCCATTTCAGTAGCAGCTCTTCCCATAAGCTCAGCTTGGCGTTCTTCAGTTAAACCCATCCGTTCAGCAACTGACAGCAACTGATGGCGCAGATCCGGCATTATACTTGGAATTACTAACCCATCATCTAATAAAGAATATAGTATAAAAAAGAATAAAAACATATTGCACTTAAAATAATGTTATTCAAATCACTTTTCATAAGTACAGAAATTAAATTACTACTTAACTACTCATTAAAACTGTTAAACTAATTTAGACAAATGTTATAAACCTCCCAGAAGTCACAATACAATAATGTGAGTCCACAGTCAGGGGGGAAAAGTATGGAAGATGAAAGGGAATTCCGTTATACAAAGGATTATGATATACTGTGGTGGGGAAGTATTATTTAGCAGCAGTTAAATGTATAAAAAAGGTAAAGCTATCCCTGTAACAGGCTATGAAGGCCCATAGGCTTCTTAGATGTCGAGACACTCACATTTTCTCCGCACAGTCAGCTCATAGATGGCACTAAGGTTGTCAGCCTTATGCATCGACCAGCCGTTACACCCCAGGAAGATTCCTGGTACTCACTTCTGTTAGAGGCTGAGTCAACCCCAGGGCCCTAGTGTGGCTGGAAGGATTAGGTATATTGAAAAAAAAAATCCACCTCATCAGGACTCGAATGTGCGACCTTCCAGCTTGTAGCATAGTGGCCCAATACACTACCACGTGCCCAAATGTGCACATATTAAAGTACAGGTATGTAACAGGAGCTATTGGATCAAATTCTGGAAAATGTGTGGAACAACTGACAAAAACTGAAAAACACTTTTCAGTATACAGTACAAACTGCTTGTATTGGAATCTCAAGGGACAAGTTGCATTTAACACTATAACTTCTACTTAAAAATACTACACAATACACCACTGTTCTTTGTTCCCTAACTCTGATTATTTTTCAATATTCCTTTGAGTTTCTACGTGGATGCATCTTCAAGAAGCCAGCACCCAAGAATTTGATTTTCTAATGGGCAAGCATTATTAATTATTCTTAATGAATGGGTGATGCCTGGAAGCCTTCGGACTGCAAAGGGAATTTCCATGTCTTGCTTGAAGTTCATTCATCACCTCTTTCTCATAAGAGCATGGAAATTATATGGCACTCAGATGTTGTTAGTGAAACTGCGTAAAGTTGGACAGCACAACAGGAAGTGCAATTCTCAGCCGATGGACTCATTTCCTGATCATTCACCCTACCAACAATGATGCACTCCTGTGTTCTAATAGCGGGAACCCTCTCATGGCCTATTTCAATGTACTACACCACATCTGCCTGAAGAGGCACAAAAAAAAGTCTATCGAGACTGGTCATCTAAGGTTGGGATTCATACCACGGACCTCCTGATATAAAATTGATAATGACTCAGTCTGTCACGATATAAAACTAAAGTGTAAAGACATGGAAACTAAAGATGTATAAGAATGAAGAAAAGAGGTGGAACAAAAATCTAATATAATGTAAAGTATCATCCTCCAGGCTGTGACACTGTGTAGTCTGGTAGAAGTGAACCAGAATTTTGGAGGAATGTAATGCCTCCATCTTCAGGGTAAAGGGGGAAGTCTAGCAAGCAAACTAGCAAGCAGCAAGACAGCTCTTCTGGCCTGATTCCTTACTGGATTCTTCAACCCAGAATATGGTGGCAATACGTTCCTCCAAAATGTTGGTAAACTTCTACAGAATTACAAAGCACCTTTCCATCATCACCATTGTGGAAACCTCAAATCATAGACATAGATTAAGTTCAAGTAAATCCTTACCAGTGACATATTCCTTCAAACCAGGTGCAGGCACTACCACCTGTCTATACATAGCTGGCACACTTGCTATCACATTCTCATTATGGCGATACTTCTGTGAGCGCCTGCTTGTATCTGCATGACGAACAATGTCCGGCCTTTGTGCATTTATCTCATCATAAACAGCCTGAAAATTGTTTGTACACAGCTACATATATTATTTCATCAATATACTCAATTTCATTACAATTCAAGCGCATCATAGCAGTTTAAATTACCTTCAAACAAACTGCCAAATCCTTCACTATATTAACTCAGTGCAGGAGTTATAAATTACATATTCCTGTTCTTAAAAATCAGGCTTATACCTTCAACTCATATGTATGTGGAATATATCTGTGGATGACTGACATAGGTGACCATGTCAAGAGCATGGAGGCAGGTTTCTATTGGACTCTGACCTACACCATTGGCCATTGTATTATTTCCACAGAACATGTGCCACAATGAACATGACAAACAACTTGTAATGGAGAAAGAAATTAAACATGCTGATGCAGCTCATGATTATAAATTATCTGAGCATTCTCAAATTTCTGGATTTTCATACACAGTTGAATACTCATTTGTTTTCACTCAGACGGTGTTCAATTTTGGTGTGTTAAGCCAATTAGCTTAATGTCAAATTCTGTTCTTTTAACACTTCACTTTGATTTAGTATTCAAACCCAAACTCTCCAAGAAAATAAGACCTAATGTTTGTGATGATTGCACATTAATAGTTATTGTGTTTTTGGACATTATCCATCACCCTGTCTTTTTAATAAAAGCACATCGTTTCGGACTAGATCCTGTCTGTCTTCAGGAAAAAGCCTACTTCATTGGACCCATCTGATAGTGCTAGTCCCTATTTCCAGATACAGGATAGGATATGTAAATGAGTCTCAACATAAACCATCTTTGTGAGCTAAGACAAATTAAAAACATTAAAAAAAAAACTCCACACACACGAGGCCTAGCACCTATGTCCAACCACTGCTCCACAGCTACTGTTGTTAAAAGAGAGTACTATCAGAATAGAAGTTATCGCTACTCTACTGATTGGGATCAACTGAGTATGCTTTTTCCTGAAGATGGAGAGAGAATCCAGTCTTTGAAACGTTGTGTTTTAAACAAAAAAACACAATAAAGGATGATGTCCAAAAGCACAATAATTGTATCCATGAAAAATTTTAGTGACAATTTTACTGTAGCTGACTTACTAGACAAAATCACACAAACATAATGCACAACAGAAATGCAGAGTCTATTAGATATACTTGGAACCCCTTCTTCCTAAATAAAAATTCAATTTCCATCTGATTACCAACTTATAATTTAAAAAAATAAAAATATTTAAATAACTGTGAATGAAAATGTCAATATTAGTACAAGGCTATTCTGATATAATATTTAATAGACATTGAAGAAATAACCAACCTGTTTATTAAACAGGGCCAAATTCTTTTCAAAATCAAAGTCCTGGTCCAAGATACTGTCTATAGGAGTCCCAAAACATGCTTCATCTCTCTCAGACCACCTTTGGCGAACTCTATCTTTCTTGCTGGGCGTACGGTTTACATCACATACTAAATAAAAGTAAATTACAGGTGTGAATTCAATAAACACATCATACTAATGAGAATTCTGAATTGCACAAATTCTTCCCCTGAATTTCAGCATAAGGATTCACTGAATGTTGATGCATGGTTTTTAAAAAATAATGATCTCAGTAGAACTATACAGTTCAAAATTACAAATATACAGGTTATGGTAAATAGTTTACTATGGAGAACATAATTCTTTTCATCAAATAATTTTTAATTAGTAACAGACCCATGTACGGCTCATAAACTTTTATGTAAATTCTGATATCTGTATATTTTAAGGGATAAAATGCAATTCAATAAAACTCACTTTCCCTATTAATTTTACTTCCATAGCTATCAACACAACTTAAGTTACGACTAATGTTTTTACAAGGGAGAGCCAGTAAATAGGCCACAAATGGAAGTAAAACAGTTATAATGGATGTAACAGGTTTTCTATTTGTATCACTAGGTAGTAGCACAGTTCAGCTTCATGACAGTCCAGGTAGCATATATGCATGCACATGTTCAGAGGCTGGTTTCAGTAGTCAAAATGGTGACCGTGCTTGAAGAGTGTATTACTGAAAAGCAGCCTTCCGTTGTGTGTTCTTTGTGGGCAAAAGGACTCAACGCAAAGGATATTCATAAAGAAATGCTTACTATTTAGAGTGGGAAGTGTTTGTAATGTAAAGCAATTCACAACTGGGTCAAGAAATTCTCTAGGATATTCAAAAGTCGCAGATAATGCCTGATCAGGTCATCCTGTTGAGATAGAAACAACCGTACATGATCATTTGAAGTTTCAGGAAGTGTGCGCATGGTGACACAGCTTCAAAAGCAGGTTCCCCTGAACAATGGTTAGTG
Source organism: Cryptotermes secundus (assembly GCF_002891405.2). Classification (NCBI taxonomy): domain Eukaryota; kingdom Metazoa; phylum Arthropoda; class Insecta; order Blattodea; family Kalotermitidae; genus Cryptotermes; species Cryptotermes secundus. The sequence continues at coordinate 309,293 of NW_019735555.1, read as the reverse complement.
CCAGCAATGGAGCTGCAGTCAGATTTCAACTTGCAAGAAAATTAAACATGGAACTGCAGTGCATGTTGTTCCAAAGATAATTCTTACTGAGGGCAAACATCAACACTGCAGTGGCAAAGAAGAAACAAAGTGTCATATGTGACCAAGAGACTTGGTGTCTTCCTGTACATTTATCACATTACTCCTTGTTCATAAAAACAAATTATCATCATTTCGTTTTTAAAATCACAAAGCTCATATATTCTGAGTAGTAAGAAGTCTGTTAAACTGTGGCAGGCATACAGAAAAGTCATTTGTTAATACTTATAAAAACATCTCAGGAGCATTCTAAGCATTCACTGTAAAACTGTTGTTATATGTGAAGTATCACTTTTAAATATGTTCATGAAATCATAAGCAAAGTAAAAGGAAAACAGATTAAACTGATTCCCTTTATAAAAAAACTCTACATAACAAAGTCTAGTAGAATTCTAGTACATGGAGGCATTATACTCGTAGCAAGTGTTTCCCCACATCCCCACCCTCACACCAGAAGGTCATTCCTGTCATATAGCAGTGATGACATCACAAGAGTGCAGCTAATGGCCAGAGTGCACAACATGAGGGTACAAGGGGAGGGAACAAGGCCTGATGGCATAGCCGTGTCTGCTCTTGACTGTAGAAATTTATTTAAAACAAAACCCAAATCCTGCATTTGCATTATTATAAAAAAAAAAAAACAGTCATACCTTCGTAAGTTTTCAATCCTGAGTTTATGTGGCTTAGAAATAAAGTTTTAAAAGCAAAACCAAATTTAACCTCAGAAGGTTTATTATTATTCTTGGCATTATTTTTAAAAATGTTACAGAAGCCTGGCTATAACACTTTAAGTCTGCATACTCATAGTTATATCCTATAATGTCAATAGACTACCACTGGTCAAACAGAGATAAAGCTTTGGGAAGCAAAGAGGAAAAGGCACCTGTGCAGTACAGTGGAAACCCTTAGGAATGTGACACATGTGTGACAAGAAGTGGTGAATACCAACCAGTGCTCCATATACTAAAATTAAACCGGAAGTCCAACAACTGACAAGTACTGTACATGTACTTTATGTAGACATTTCAGAGTAGATAACATTTCTCATTAAAATGATACAGACCAGTGGGTGTATGTACACTGCAGTCTTCCAAATGTTTACGTGGAGAATCTCGAAGCTGAATCCCTTTAATGGTAGCCAAACATTCACTAACAGAACGGCCAAGACGTTTAGGTACTGGTTTGGTAACAGCTACTGTACTGGAAGGACTTGTTACAGATGCATCTGAAGCTGTTTCAATTATAGTCAGATTACTTATGTCTGCACCCCTGAAACATATCAAATTCAGAACTAGTATTTCATCTGTAAAAAAAAAAACAGCCTCTATAATCTTTGAAACAATATAGTACAAAGTTATACCTGCTGCAGCTACATATTACTTCTGGGAAATATTTACCAGGGCCAAGTATAAATAAGGACGGTTACAGAACATCTGTACTGTACCAACATTTCCATATCACTTGAAACCTGTTTCTGACATGCCATTTCTCCAATGGAACACCAAAAATTTTAAGGAAAAAAAAACTGTTTTTTTTATATTTGGGCCCAGATAACTTTTAAGCGATCTTAGGCTGTCCCAAAGTGTGTTGCTTTGCAGTCCCAGTACAGAAAGTACACTTCACACGGAAGTGAGGTTATTTTCTAAAGGAAGAAAATGATTAAATAATATAAAGCTCAGATTCATATACACCAAAACATTTGGCCGACAAACCTCAAATCTTACATTTAGCTCACAGTTTGCACTACCCGCAAACAAATTAATTTTTAAGAAATCAGTCCTCTGGGATGTGGTGCAGTGTAGATATTGTGTTAACTGACGTTTCGGAAGAACGTATGGCCTCTATCTTCAGGGTAGAAGGAAAAAGAAGAAACTCTGCAAGCGAGGAACCGGCGCAAGCAAGTGCTCCTCCGAAACATCGGTTAACAATATATCTACAGGGCGTCACATCCCAGAAGACTGCTTTCTTCATAGTCACCATCATGAAAACCTCAACTATTACATATTAATTTTGGGTGTACATACAAATACATTCCATATATCATCAGATTATGAACAAATCCAACATTGGGAGACTGGCAAAAAATTGGTAAAAGCATTTGGATTGGTTGTAAGAGATTGTAAAAGTACTGAGCCTGGTACTAACATAAGTACATTACTAATACACCATAAACTGTACCGACATCCATACTATAATTCATTATGTACGTCACGCGGCACGTTGCCTGATACAATAATGTGATTTATATTCGGGGAATACCCGATACGAATTTCGGTCGGGACACAGGCTACTGTGAAGTGTCGCTTGGTTTTCTCCCTTCCTCCTGGCAAATCCTGGGGTTGCACCTCAAATTAGTCCACAACCGTTTCCCTTAACATCGCATCTAAGTCATTAAATCATCCTGTCATTCGATACTACACAGCATAAAATACCGCCAGCTTCGTGTAATAAAAAACAAATGCTAAAACATGGGTCTCCCTCACCTAAGTGTAACTTCTGGAACCTGCTGAGGAATCCCATTTTTAAATGCTTTCTTCAACGTTATTGTCTGTTCATTTGGATCTACGCTACAAATCTGACCCTGATATGAGCCCAGATCATTCCGACATATAACAGTCACGGTATATCCGACGAACTGTTCCGTCATATTCTTCACCCAAATTTAATATTTCTCACACACTTCGTTGCAATTAAAGTTGCACATAAAGCTCAACCTCACACTCTCGTGGCTCTCCCAGCTCTCAAACCCTACTCAATAACCTCAATAACACTCCATAGCGCTCCATAGGCTCTGTACCCCCACACGCCGACCTCACCACCCTCACCACGGATCAACTTACATAGATAGTAAATATAAGCGCAGACTTGTAATCTACCGCCATAGGTAGCAATCTAACCAAGTTATTTGATAAATGCTACATAGTTGCATTGTAAACCTTTGTAAAAGTTCCCCACCAGCAGCATATCCATGCTTCGGGAACCGCTCCCATGCTACCATCTATCTTCAGCTGCTATTACAAAATGCTCTGTAGCACTCAGCAGACCTAAACAAAGAGCTCCCATAAAAGGCACACTACAACCGACCTCGTTGATGCAACCGATTAGAAAGTAGACTTCTTCCAATATTTAACGCCATTCAACTGAAAGTCAACGTAGATTTCGGAGACACTTTCCAACTCCTTTTTCAGGGTCAGGAGTAGGCCAGGCAAAAGAAAAAACAGCGTGCAGCAGCTGGCAAACAGAGAAAAATGTCAATTCACTTTCAATGGACCAGTGTTTTATACTAGACGGAAAAACACTGCTGAAAGAACCTCAGATTATATAGTCCTATCTAGTCCGTGCAAGTGTCCTTGTGACACTAACAGATGCTGAGCTACTGAAGAAATCCCAACTGTTATTAGTTGAAATCAAAACAAGTTTGCCAATATAGTCATTTAATATTGTTATAAATCTAGAGAAATTTTATGGAGCTGGCATTGTTCCGGTATGATGAGTCTTTCAAGAAAAATGTGACTTCAAATTCTGGGTCATGGACAATGAGATTTGGGAACAGCTGGCCTGCACAATGAAGTAAAGAAAAAGAATTACACCCATCAAAAATTAGTACACCTTCTGCATATTTATTTTCAGGCTATTGTTTCTGTATTGATTTCATTTTGATTTTTTTTTGGAGATGCATGATGATTTATGGTGTAAAAGAAATTACTGCATGAGCATTACCAACTGCCATTCTATTTATTACACACTTCAAACCCTTATATTACTAAGAATCTTATTCCATTATTGAAGTAAAATTAAATGGTTGAACATATGTGAACTGTATGATATTATGGTCTTCTGTGATGTGACACTGCATAGTCTGGGACAAAGGTACTAACATTTTGGAGTGCTATATATTGTGAGTCTCCAAACGCTCCAATGTTACAATCAGCACTAGAGCTAAGGAGCAGTCAAGGTTAAGTGCAGGCTTATTGCTTTCCTGGAGATAGGGAAGACAAACTGAAAGAAGTGATCAACAGACACAATGCAGTTGGGGGTGAGACACTAGTCAAGAGCAGACAGGTCTCCACAGCAGCAATGGTAACAGCATGCAATGGGCACCACAATAAGTTTAGATATATGTACGTCGTACTGAAAGTCATGAGCAACAATTTTTTGTAAAGTAACATGCTTTATTATTGTCAAACCAAATACACCACCTCAACCTACAGACCTTTCTTTATTTTTCCACATGATCGCCCCTTCTTTGTACACATTTCTCCTAGAGTTCTGGGAGTTTGAAAATTCCCCTTCCGTAAAATTCTGTTTCAGCCATCCGAAGACACTGACGCACTACTTTCTGAATTCAGCATGCTTATTGAAGTGTGTGCATGGGTGCGAACAGTGTTCGAAGATGGGTAAAGCATTTTAAAGATGGGAACACCAGCATCGAAGATGAGCCTCGGAGCGGTCGTCCTCGAACAGCTTCAACTGAACGCAACTAGGAAAGAGTGGATGAGATCATTCAAGATGACAGGCATGTGACTGTGGACACAATAGCCTGAAAACTTGGAATAGGGCACAGTGCAGTACAAGAGATGATTGAAAGCTTGGGCTATAGGAAAGTTTGTGCTTGTTGGGTCCTGCAGTCATTGACTGAAGGCCACAAAGGTCACATTGGAAGCAATTGCAAAGATGGGGTGGGAAGTTCTTCCACACCCCTCCTATAGCCCTGATCTGGTATCCTCCGACTACCATCTTTTCGGATTTGTGAAAGATCAGCTGCGTGGACGTTTTGAGAAAAGGGAGGCAATTCAGAAAGCAGTGCTTCAGTGTCTTCAGATAGCTGGAACAGAATTTTACAGAAGGGGAATTTTCAAACTCCCAGAATGCTGGGAGAAATGTGTACAAAGAAGTGGCGATTATGTGGAAAAATAAAGAAATGTCTGTAGATTGAGGTGGTGTATTTGGTTTGTCAATAATAAACCATGTTACTTTACAAAAAATTGTTGCTCATGACTTTCAGTACGACCCTCGTAGAATTGACATGTAATAATATATAGGCCTTGACCAAAGCTGTGAACTGTACAGTCTGGCATATATTACTATAAAAAGATATAAGCAGACAATAACAATCAGATGAGAGAGAGGCAAGTAAAAGTAAGATTTTTAAAGTGGACTGTTAAGTTCTTTTCAAAGTAAAAATTTTCAAACATGTTTTAATTCTCTCTCTTTTATATAGACTTCAAGAAACCTATGATTCAGTTAGGAGAGAAGTACTGTACAATATTCTGATAGAGTTTGGGATATCCATGAAATTAGTTAAGCTGATTAAAATGTGTTTAACGAAACTTAGAGTAAAGTCTGTATAGGTAAACATTTGTCTGCTAAATTTCCTATCCAGAATGGTCTAAGACAAGGAGATGCTTTATCGCCACTCCTTTTCAGCTTTGGTTTAGAATATGTCATTAGGAAGGTGGAGGAAAACCAGGTGGGACTAAAATTAAACAGGACACATCAACTGTTGGTCTATGATGATGATGTGAATCTACCGAGTGACAATATAGATACCATTAAGAAAAACACACAAACTTGAATTGATGCCAGCAAGGAGGTTGGTCTAGAAGTAAACATAGAAAAAATCTAAGTATACGTTGCTGTCTCACGACCAAAATGCAGGGCAAAATCATGACATAAAGATAGGTAACAGGTGTTTTGAAAATGGGGCACAGTTCCAATATTTGGGAATGAAGAGAACAATCAAAACCTGATTCAGGAGGAAATTAAGAGGAGATTTAACTTGGGTAATGCTTACTACCATTCAGTCCAGAACCGTTTGTCTTTTCTTCTGCTGTCCAAAAACATAAAAATTAGAATATACAAAACTATAATTTTGCCTGTGGTTCTGTATGGGTGTGAAACTTGGTTTTTGACATTAAGGGAGGAACATAGACTGAGGGTGTTTGAGAATAGGGTGTTGAGGAGAATATTTGGACCGAAGAGGTATGAAGTGACAGGAGGTTGGAGAAAACTGCATAATGAGGAGCTTCATAACTTGTACTCTTCTCCAAGTATAATTATAATGATCAAGCGAAGGAAGATTAGATGGACAGGGCATGTAGCACGAATGGGGAGAAGAGGAATGCATATAGGATTTTGGTGGGAAAGCCAGGAGGAAAGAGACCACTGGGAAGAACAACGAGTAGGTGAGTGGATAATATTAGAATGGATCTTGGAGGGATAGGATGGGCTGGTATGGATTGGATTGATCTGGCTCAGGATATGGACCAGTGAAGGGCTCTTGTGAACATGGTAATGAACCTTCGGGTTACATAAAATGTTGGGAAATTCTTGAGTAGCTGCAGATTTGGCTTCTCCATCAGAAGGGCTCAGTTCCATAAGTAAGCAAGTAAGTAATTAATATCCACAGCATTCAATGTGAAAAGATTAAAACTGTTTTCATGTTCCGGTTAGTTGAGGTTCTTCCAAACAGTTGTGAAAGTAATCATTTGTTTGTATATGGGCATGCTGTGTAATTCTGAGGATTTCTGGAATAAAAGAACCATGTCCAGGCTAATGAGTTTTTCAATCTTATAAACAGCTAAAGAGAAGGCTTCAGATAACTAATCAAATCCAGTGTTTTCATATATGAGAAAAATGTAGTTACTGTGACTGTGCCAATAGATCTTACAGTCTGACAGAGTTCTAAAATTTTGAAGCACATGGAACATGTCACAAAATAACTAAGCCAATAGTGTTCATTTTTAAGGATATAATCACAGTTTTATGTTCCATGATATTTTCCTTTCCATACACCACTTCCAGGAGGATCAATATCTAACCACAGAAGGTAACAGACACTGACTGTCATTATTAATAGAAAATAAAATAATGAGGAATATGCGACAAAAATGATAATAGTAAAACTAATAAATATAAGAACAATAGTAACACTCTCTCTGTATATAACAGTACTTTACCAAAGACCATGACACATTCTCTTCTTCACTGTGTCTACAATCTGCAATTCACTTATCTCCACAAGACTTGCAGCAAAGGCGTAGATAGAAATGGATTTTTCAAAAGACACCAATATCAATAAAAACCTGAACAGTTTTAATATTTAAAATTTATCATTATATGTGACGAATGTATATTTTAGTCATTTTAGTACCTTGTTGGTGTCTCCACCTTATCGTGGTGAGGGGGTTTGAGTAGGCCAAGGACCCTGAGAGCTATACCAGCGGTAGCGTAGCTACTGGCAGGGCCTCTCTTCCTGGACAGGTCAAAGGGTAGGCATCAGACGAAGAGAGACACCACAAACTGATGCCGGAAGCAGCATCATCAGTAGCGACTTGAAGCACAGAGCAATGATGCTCGAGACGGTTCAAGTTCGTACAGCAGCAGGCGTGACCAGAGTGGTTTGAACGGCTGCTGTACTGCGATGTGGAAAGCAAATGGAAAAACTACCACATTATCACTTTTCCTGGATAGTCTCTTTCCAAAAACAGAGATACCATGTATGCGAGATGTTTCCTCTGGAGGTAAACTACTCCCCCAATCGGATCTCCGGGGGGGAGTGTTTCTAGAGGAAATGTCATGCAGGCATTACAACAAGAAAAAGTGCGAAGATCAGAAGAAACATCATGGATACAAGATTGGAACATGGAATGTAAGGACCTTGAATCAAGCAGGCAAATTGGAGAATTTGAAAACGGAAATGCAGAAGAATGAGGTGTCTCTTCTAGGTGTCAGTGAAGCGCGATGGAAAGGACAAGGCGAAATAAGAAGTGGTGATTATACAGTGTATTATTCCAGAGGTGAACGGGCTGAAAGAGGTGTGGCAATAGTGGTGCATAAAAGTGTAGTGAGGAGTGTTGTTAAGAAGATTGTTTGTAATGACAGAATTATTGCTCTGAAGTTAAAGGCGGAACCGGTAGATATACTGATTATGCAAGTGTACATGCCAACATCAGAGTATGAAGATGATGAAGTGGAAAAAGTGTATGACACAATTGAAGAAATTCTTCAGGAAGATGGAAGAGGAGACACAAACAGCATCATATTGGGAGACTGGAACAGCATTGTTGGAGATGAACCATATCAGAATATTGTTGGATCACATGGACTAGGAAGACGGAATCACAGAGGTCAAATGCTTATTGACTTTTGTGAACGAAATGGATTGATTGTTACCAACACTTGGTTCAAGAAGCCAAAGAGAAGAATTTACACATGGAAGGCACCTGGGGATTGGAAGAGGCATCAGCTGGACTACATCCTTGTGAAACATCGATTCAGAAACAGTGTGAAGGATGTGAAGACGCTTCCTGGGGCAGACATTGACTCTGACCACAACTTGCTGGTTGCCAAGTTCCGAACCAGGTTGAAGAAAATTATAGGATTTCGAAAGCGCAGACCCAGATGGGATTTGGAGAAGTTATATGCTCAAAGACAAAGCGTGCAAGAGACTCTAGAAGAGAAACTCGGTGCAATTGAAGGTGAAAGCGGAAATGCTGAAGCGCAGTGGAACGATATAAAAGAATGCATGTTAGATACTATCAGTGATTTGGTAGGTAAAGTTGAGAAGATAGCAAGAAAACCATGGGTTACACAGGAGATGATGAGTAAAATGGAGGAGCGAAGGAAATGGAAGAATGTCAACAATGAAGAAGGCAGGAGGAAATACAGGAGACTGAGGAATGAATTGAAAAGAGCCACGGACAGGGCCAAAAAGGAATATCTTGAGAAGATATGTAATGAGATTATGGAATTTCAAAGAACAGGCCGTTATGATTTGATGTACATGAAGACAAAAGAACTAGGATGGAAAGAGAATCATGGGATTCAAAATGTTGGCATCGAAGACTCCCAGGGGAATAGAATAGTAGATCAGAGGCAAGTGCTGAAAATTTGGGAAAATTATATTTCAGAACTATATGATCGACCTAATCGGCCAGAAACCTTAGAAGTTGAACCGGAAGAAGAAGTAGATACAGACGAGAAAGGACCATATATTTTACAAAGTGAGGTGGAAAAAGCTATCAAGGAAATGAGGAAGGGAAAGGCTACAGGAGATGATGATGTACCTGGAGATGTGCTCAAGTTACTGGGAGAAGGTGGTTTGAAAACACTGACAAAACTAATGAACACCATATATGAAAGTGGAGAGTGGCCCAAGGACTTTACAGAAGTTACAATGATTGCCTTAAAGAAAAAGACAAAAGCTACAAAATGCAGCGACCATCGCACAATAAGTCTTATTGCACATACAGCAAAGATAATAGCAAAGATACTTAAAAGAAGAATTGAAAGGAAAATAGAGGATGTACTTGGAGAAGATCAGTTTGGATTTAGAAGAGGAAAAGGAACCAGGGATGCAATTGGGATGATGAGAATTATAGCGGAACGAACTTTGGAGATAGATGAAGAACTGTGTGTTTGCTTCATAGACTGGCAGAAGGCATTTGACCGGGTAAACTGGACCAAATTAATGCAGATCCTGAAAGAAACAGGTATCGATTGGCATGAAAGAAGATTGATTAGCAAATTGTACATGGATCAGAAAGTTAGAGTACGACTGGACAGGGGGGAGACAGGAAGTGTGCAGATTGGAAGAGGAGTTCGACAAGGATGCTGTTTATCACCAATTCTGTTCAACTTGTACAGCGAATGCCTTACCAAGGAAGCTCTGGATGGGCTCGGTGACTTCAAAGTAGGAGGGCAAATTATTCAAACTGTGAAATATGCAGATGACCTTGTGTTAATGGCTAAGGAAGAAACTGTGCTACAGGGCATGATTGATAGACTAATTGAAATTGGAAGGTGCTATGGCATGGAAATGAATGTGGAGAAAACAAAAGTAATGAAAATTTCGAGACAACCAACCCCAGTCACAATAAAGATAGACCAAAAACAAGTGGAGAATGTGAAATGTTTTAAATATTTGGGTAGCTTGTTAACAGATGATGGAAGGTGTACTTGTGAAATTAAATCCAGGATTGCCATGGCAAAAGCTGCATTTAGCAAGAAGAAGAATCTTTTTACCAGCAAATTGGACTTAAATTTGAGGAAGAAACTAGTGAAATGCTACATTTGGAGCATAGCTCTGTATGGGGCTGAAACATGGACACTTAGGGCAGTAGATCAGAAACATCTGGAAAGTTTCGAAATGTGGTGTTGGAGAAGAATGGAGAAGATCAGTTGGACCGATTATGTGAGAAATGAAGAAGTGTTAATTAGAGTCAGTGAGCAGAGGAATATCCTACACGAAATAAGAAAACGGAAGGCTAATTGGATTGGTCATGTTTTACGCAGAAACTGCCTTCTAAAAGAAGTTATCGAAGGAAAGATAGAGGGGCGGATAGAAGTGACAAGAAGACAAGGAAGAAGACGTAAGAAGATGCTGGATGACCTTGGGGACAGAAGAGGATACTGTCATTTGAAGGAGAAAGCTCTAGATCGCATTAAATGGAGGAATTGTTTTGGAAGAGACTGTGGACCTGTCGTCTTGACAGATTACTGATGATGATGATGATGATCAATAAAAAGAAGCATACATAAAAGGTAAAGGTGTCCCTGAGCTTTATTAATTTAGCCAGTACGGCATGAAGATACATATGGAGTGGATGTACAGAGCCACATTTTCTTGACCTTGACACTAGTTGGAGGTGAGTGGAAAGCTTCATGCCCTAGCCACTTTACCTCCATGGATAAAACATTTGGCACCCATCGAATAGGATGCTCAGTAGACCCCAGAGTCAGCCTGGGCGATGTGGAGAAGAAAAAATTCTTTACCCAATTGGGACTCAAACTCCAACCCCTCATTTGTCCAGTCAGTAGCCAGTGTCTATACTGACTGCATTATCCCGGCTCCCCAAAGAAGCATGTATCATCATCAGTAAAAAAAAAAAAAAAAAAAAAAAAAAAAAAAAAAAAAAAAAAAAAAAAAAAAAAAAAAAAAAAAAAAAAAAAAAAAAAAAAAAAAAAAAAAAAAAAAAAAAAAAAAAAAAAAAAAAAAAAAAAAAAAAAAAAAAAAAAAAAAAAAAAAAAAAAAAAAAAAAAAAAAAAAAAAAAAAAAAAAAAAAAAAAAAAAAAAAAAAAAAAAAAAAAAAAAAAAAAAAAAAAAAAAAAAAAAAAAAAAAAAAAAAAAAAAAAAAAAAAAAAAAAAAAAAAAAAAAAAAAAAAAAAAAAAAAAAAAAAAAAAAAAAAAAAAAAAAAAAAAAAAAAAAAAAAAAAAAAAAAAAAAAAAAAAAAAAAAAAAAAAAAAAAAAAAAAAAAAAAAAAAAAAAAAAAAAAAAAAAAAAAAAAAAAAAAAAAAAAAAAAAAAAAAAAAAAAAAAAAAAAAAAAAAAAAAAAAAAAAAAAAAAAAAAAAAAAAAAAAAAAAAAAAAAAAAAAAAAAAAAAAAAAAAAAAAAAAAAAAAAAAAAAAAAAAAAAAAAAAAAAAAAAAAAAAAAAAAAAAAAAAAAAAAAAAAAAAAAAAAAAAAAAAAAAAAAAAAAAAAAAAAAAAAAAAAAAAAAAAAAAAAAAAAAAAAAAAAAAAAAAAAAAAAAAAAAAAAAAAAAAAAAAAAAAAAAAAAAAAAAAAAAAAAAAAAAAAAAAAAAAAAAAAAAAAAAAAAAAAAAAAAAAAAAAAAAAAAAAAAAAAAAAAAAAAAAAAAAAAAAAAAAAAAAAAAAAAAAAAAAAAAAAAAAAAAAAAAAAAAAAAAAAAAAAAAAAAAAAAAAAAAAAAAAAAAAAAAAAAAAAAAAAAAAAAAAAAAAAAAAAAAAAAAAAAAAAAAAGGAGCAACATCATCAGCCTTACATCCAACCCCAACATAGAGGATCAGGTCCCTGCATTTATGCATTCCCAATGACAGGGTGGCCCACTTACACCCTCAGGCATGAGGTTCCCTTTTTCTTGTCTTCTTTGACTCACAGGGCTACAGTGGAGGTATTCTAACCCACCTTCACATGCAGAAAGGATATATCACTCATGGAGCTGAGCCCTTCTTGAGAAGTTGCCAATTGTGCAGC
>NW_019735555.1:296867-297063 GCF_002891405.2 Cryptotermes secundus | reverse complement strand
GGTTCTGGACTGAATGGTAGTAAGCATTACCCAAGTTAAATCTCCTCTTAATTTCCTCCTGAATTAGGTTTTGATTGTTCTCTTCATTCCCAAATATTGGAACTGTGCCACATTTTCAAAACACTTGTTACCTATCTGTATGTCATAATTTTGCCCTGCATTTTGGCGGTGAGACAGCAACATATTCTGACATGTT
>NW_019735555.1:287080-296758 GCF_002891405.2 Cryptotermes secundus | reverse complement strand
CTATACGCAAACACGGCGACGTGGAACTGATTCCTACTGTGACGTGGCATGCAACGACGCTGTTGACGCGGGCAACAGGCAACAGCGAACGGAATAAAAGCTGGCTGAGCAGTAAGCGTGAGTTAGTTGTAATGTGACCGTCGATGAGTTCAGTTGTAGTCAAGTTAAAGTGTAGCCATCCCCGGCGACAGTTAGTGTGTGATACTCAGTGACAGTTTGTGATAACTGAGGATTAATTGAGAGTGTGTAACACAGGGACACTTACATAGCTCCCGTACTGTAAACGTGTAGACTACTGAAGACAGAGTGAATTGATTTGCGAATAGGGTTATAAATCGTGAAACCCCACAACAGTGTAAACAGATTATTGTGATTAGGGTTATAAAGTGTGAAACCCCGCAACTGTGTGATAATTAATTGTAGCCGTTACTTGTAGGTTGTTGAATAAACCAATTAACAATCCAAACGGCGTCTTCAGTATCGAAACACGTTACAATATACTTAGTTTTTTTCTATGTTTACTTCTAGACCAACCTCCTTACTAGAGTCAATTAAAGTTTGCGTGTTTCTCTTTATGGTATCTGTATTATCACCCAGTAGATTTACATCATCAGCATAGATCAACAGCTGGTGTGTCATGTTTAATTTCAATCAAACCTAGTTTTCTTGGACCTTCCTAATGGCATATTTTAAAGAAAATTTGAAAAGCAGTGGCAGTAAAGCATCTGCTTGTTTTAGACAGTTTTGGATAGGAAAATTGTCAGACAAGTGTTTACCTATACAGACTTTACCATATGTTTTGTTTAATCACATTTTATTGAGCCTGACTAGTTTCATGGGTATCCCAAACTCTATCAGAATATTGTGCAATAATTCCCTCCTGACTGTAGCTTAGGCTTTCTTGAAGTCTTATGAATAGCTGATGTACTCTCTCGTTGTACTCCCCATTNCCCCTAAAGAAAATTAGCTACCACCCCTTAGAAAAAAATCCTGGCTGCAGCCATGAGTAAAGGAGATGTGTTCCAGGTTAAAGAATTTATACACAGCTGAATCATTACTGTGAGCCGTAAATATCACTCGGTATCTTCATCATTCACTGCCTTGAGCATAGTGAAGTATTGGTAAGATGACTGAACCACCTGAAAATTAAATACAGAACTGCAATTATTAAATTAAGATTAGATCTTGTTTAAAGATAATGTCAGATACAGAACACAAAAGTGAAGAGATACACTGGAAAGAAGCTCAATTATATATTCCTTATGAAAAATGAAGCTAGAAAGTAATTAGACTGCTAACATCTGCTCAGCAATCTGAAAAGCTCAATGTTTATATATACATTCATTTCATAAATTCACACATTTATTCACACTTTCATGTAATACCTGATTCTAATACAATTCTTATAGAAAGCTGGTAAACAAAGGATTTGAAAATGAAAGTCTGAAAAGGATAAGGTAAAGATGTTTTTGTGCTTAAGTGCTAACCATAAAGATATGGATATTCTAACTGGAGATGAGTAATCATCTCACACTCTGTTCCTTTAGCCACAGAGAATAGGCTACTGTTATAACTGGACAGAGGCTGGGTGGATTTCAGAGCTGGCCTGGAAACAGTGGCAAAGAGCAATACCATTGCTCTTGCCAGGAATCAAATCCAGATTGTCCCTATAACACAAAACGTCTTTATGAGAATATTACAGTTATTCTCCAATAACATAATTATTTTGACTTTAATCCATGGACTACCTGCCAATATAAACAATTGTAACAAATGTTTCACCATCCACAGCCATCACAGTACATCAATCTCTAAATCATTCTAAATTAGAATGATTTCCTATTCTATTTTTCATTGTGACATATTACATTCATTATACAGTGTGTTTCACGACTTTAGGTCATAACTGCAGGAGGTGATTTCCTAGGTCTTTGTGATCAAAAAAGTTCATATAAACATATGCCCGATTTTGGACGGTTACGGAGTTATGACCGTTTTAAAATCAGAATAGAAGGTAACGATTACTGACAATNTTGTCCATAGTTCTTCGTGTCATTTCCGGTGGAATGGCAGCCACTGTCTGGGTGATTGCCTCCTTAAGTGATTGCAGGGTTGTGGGGCGATGTTGGACACTTGCGCCTTTAAGTGTCCCCAAAGAAAAAAATCACAAGGTGATAAATCGGGTGACCTTGGGGGCCAGGCGATGTCTCCTCACAAAGAGAGAAGACGTCCAGGAAACAACTCTCTCAGAATTGCTAAAGAACGCCGCGAAGTGTGAGCTGTGGCTCCATCTTGTTGGAACCAGGCTTGTCCCTCTTCATGGTCCCCAACAAACTGGTTTAACTTAGGTCGGAGGGAGATCTCAATCATGTGACAGTAGCGATTCGAAGTAACCGTTACCGTTAGCCCATTTTCCTCGAAAAAATAAGGACCCCACACACCAAATTCAGCAACGGCGCACCAAACTGTCACACGAGGGCTGTGAAGTGGTCGTTGGTGAAGTTCCTGAGGGTTTTCTGCTGACCAGTAGCGGAAATTTTGTTTATTTACAGTACCTGACAAGTGGAAGTGGGCCTCATCAGATGAAATCAAAACAGCCCCAGAGGGAATGTTCTGAAGAATGTCCTCACACACAGCTTTGTGAGTTTCAAAATCTCTCTCACTTAATTCTTGGGTAACCATCATTTTGTATGGGTGCATGTGTAGATTTCTGTGCAGGATTCTTCTTACACTCCTATCAGACAATCCCAGGGCAGCTGCATGTTTAAGCGCTGAACGCTTTGGAGATTGCTGGATGGACGCTCTCACACGCGCCACATTTTCCGGCGTTGTTACGGTCCGAGGTCGGCCAGGCGATTTCTTTTTCAGTGCAGAACCTGTTGCTCTAAAGTTTGATACCCAAACGTGAATAGTTTTTCTATCCAGAACAGGATCATGTCGGCCAAGTTCGAACCGAATGCGAAATGCTCGCTGAGTAGTAATCACCGATTCACCATTACGAATATACTCTTCCACAACAAACGCACAATGCTCACCGTGCCACGCCATTGCGACTACTGCAAACGGCACTTCTACCGCTATCGATCGATACCCCCTCCGCCGCTGTATCCCCACCACAACTCACACAGCGCCCTCTCCAAATACGGGAGGTCGATTTGCTGGACCCTGTATTATCAGGCATGTATTATCAGAACATGCAATATTATGTTCTTCCATGATCTTTGGTCCAACAAAGTTTGAGGGTAAGTTCATTTATTATTCCGGTCACAAACAATATCCCAATTTTTTTTTTTAGTTCTAGTACTGTTACGGGAGTGCATGTCAGAAATTGTGAATGTTATGTGAGAGGGTGGGGTGCAGCACCAATCACTTGGCCAGCATACAGGTACATTTGTTCACAAACAAACTCAAGAAAATTATTTGTAACCAGCAGTACCCGGCCATGCGTTGCTGTGGCTCAGTCTGGTTAAATGGAAAAGAAAGAAAAGAGAAAGCGCATATTTCTAATATGTTTAATTTCACAATGCTTGTGGGTATACAATGTTTTTTGTTGTTCCATTGTCTGTGCAGATATAGAGCTTGTCTGGTTTGCCGACTCTAGAACACGCAACATATAATTGTCCATGTGAGAAGCAAACCATGTCTAGATCCAAACCGCACAATTCTAAAGATTGGCCCTGAGCTTTGTTGATGGTGAATGCAAACACCAATCGAATTGGGAATTGCAATCTCTTAAATTGAAATGACACATCCATTGGAATCATAGGAATGCGAGGAATGAGGACATCTTCACCTCTGAAAGGTCCTGTCAAGATTGTTGCTTCTACGAAGTTGCTCAATAATTTTTTTACTGCAAGCCGCGTGCCGTTGCAAAGCTTTGGCTGGTTGATATTTCGCAACATGATAATTGGCACGCCTGTTTTCAATTGCAGTAAGTGCAGTGGCATCCTTGGAAGATCGAGCGAATTCAAAAATTCTGTTGGATAATTAACCGCTTCATCTGCTTCAACAACAGTGTTGACGGACTTATATGTGACTGCCTCGCATTGAATGTTAGACTGAATGATATTGTTAAGTTCGTAGACGTCTTTGTTCTTGGCCGCAAGAATAGCTCGTTCACTCAGCCAATCATAATTCTTATAATTGGTTTGAATATTGGGAAATACTTTTTCAACCAATTCTTCTTTTGACGTCACTAAATTGCAGAAGTTATGAGACAATGAAATTCGTCCTCAGGTCAGATCAACCGGCACCTTTCCATTCCCAATTTCCAGCAATTGATGTGAGAATATCTCAGCTGATCGATCGTTTTGCAGCTGGACACGCATATTTGTAGTTAATTTTAACGTCTTTACGTGTCACCACAAAGTAGAGTATTTCAGGGAAGCATTTATTTCGTCCGCTGGTGTCGATCAAGGAATTACAGGTAATGTTTGCCTGAAATCTCCTGCAGGCAATTTTAATGCATTCCCAAATGGTCTGATGTTTCCACGCAAATCTTGCAACGATCGATGAAGAGCCTTGAGCGATTTTTTGTGTGTCATTGTGCATTCATCCCAAACAATAAGTTTGCATTTCTGCAATACCTTTCCCATGCCTGATGCTTTGGAAATGTTGTACGTGGGAGTTTCGATGAATTGCACGTTCAATGGCAATTTCAAAGCGGAATGAGCAGTTCTCCCACCTGGTAGCAATGTCGCAGCTATTCTGGACGACGCAAGAGCTAAGGCTATGTCATTTTGGGATCGAATTGCTGCCAGAATCAATCTAATTAGGAACGTTTTACCAGTTCCTCCTGGCGCATCCAAGAAGAAGATTTCTGCAACCTCGTTATTGACAGTTTGCATTATTTGATCGTAAATGCCTTTTTGCTCAAGCATTAGCTTAGGAATTTTGATTGCACATATGACAAAAGCTCACCCGTGTTGTAATTTTGTTCACGACGCAATTCTACATTGAACGAAGCAGCAGCAGATCGATTCGGTGATGGCATTCCCAATTGACTGAGAACTTCATTCACGATTTCTAAGCACAAATCTTCAATCACTATCAACGCTTCATTGTAGATTTCTGCTGTGAAATCCATGTTCATATTGGAATTTTCCTTCATGCAAATCCTTATCGATGTCGGCATCGGGTATTTCAGCGCATATTACATCGTCGATTTCGTTTGAAGTGATTTTGTTATAGAGCCAGATTAGTATATGTGCGTGTGGCAATCCTCTTTTTTGCCATTCCACTGAGTACATCCAGCAGTGCACAGACACCCAAACACTTCATGTTTTACCACGAAATCCATCAGTGATTTCAGCTTCTGTCTGAAAACACGTGCTGTGATGTCATGCCTATCCACCGGCAATTGCCCAGGAAGTAAGAGCTGTTGTATATCATCCCAAGCTGGACTGCATGTGAATGTAATGAATAGGTCTGGACGCCCATAGTGAAGAACATACGCAATTGCATCCTGAGTGTACTCATGCATATGACGTGGACTGCCTGTATATGAAGATGGCAAAATGGTTAGTCTTCTAACGTTAGTTGTATTACAGTCATTTACAACTGCATCTCGCAATACCAGACTAACTTCTTCGGCGGTTAATTTTGGACTGCCTCCTTTGGCAGTTAATTTCAGACTGACTGCTCCCTGTCGAAGCTGGGCTATTTATACCTCGGCTGTTGCTATACAATGCCTTCTATTGTCTATCACCGGGGAAACGCTGCTTTGTTGATTCTGCGATTCCTACGCAATCACCCATTGTTATTGCGTTGTCTCTGTGGGAACGCTCCGTGTATTCGTCGTAACCGTGGAGATCCGATGTTCTCGACACAACGGCTCACTGTTGGGATTACAGTATCGCTATTGTTACTTCCTAGGCAACGGCCAACTGTTGGGGCTACAATACCGCTATTGTCAATACCTATGCAACAGTCTGTTCTAGCGTTACTATGGAAGTGACTCCTGGATTCCGAACATGTGACATGTTTTTACCTGTCACAGGTGTGACATCTATATAATAGGTATATAAAAACACGCGCGTATTCGAATGCAATGTTGTGTCAAAATTTCAAACCAATCGGTGAAGAACTTTCGGGGATTTAAGACTTTGAACAAACGAACATTTACATTTTTATTTATCTAGATAAATAAATTCACACCAAAAAAATAACTTTAGTGTCCTGAATGTCAGTAATCAGTCCTGTGTTTGCTATAAATGGCTGAAGAGGCAGACAGTACCTTTGTGATGTTTTGGGTGTGGCCTCATCTGAAACATCACGCATCAAGGCAATTTCTGGAGATTCTGGACTTTCACTTTCACTTGATTCACTAGAATCTGATTCTGGAAAAATATTCATCAACTAACTCCTCCATTATACGATCACTACTCAGTATCTTCTTGCTTGCCATACACAACACATTACACCATGAGACGTGAGCAGACGCGCTGTCAAACTGCATGCTTATTGAAACACAGGATAAGGAAGAGGAATAACAGTGATATATGATATACAAAGCCATGAAAATATTGATGCATATGCCATCTATGAATGCAGTTACCAACTATGCTATATAATCACTGTCTGAATGAGAAATGTTTGCACGCGTTGCTATCCAACCTAAGTCAAATATGGGTCCCTACATATGAGAACACTTACCCAACTGCCACTCAGATGTGAAAGCAAAACTGTTAACGAGCACTGGTTTGAGAGAAAGAGGTTCTAGTACCAAGTGAATAGTGTGGCAAAGAGAAAATCCTCTTCCTCCCACGAATCAAACCCTTGTCAGCTGACTTCAGCCAGTCACATCTCTTACTGAACTGTCCAAAATTTACTTACCTTAGTAAAATTTTCAAGAGTCAATGCTGAGAAACCACCAGCAGTCAGCTTCACTGGTCTCTTGGCTCTCTCCATTAAAATATGCAAGTCCTTCCTGAATTTACTATTTGCAGTGTGCCACTCACAGTGATATGCAGCATTTAGAATCTGTGAACTCTGAAATGTAAACATAACTGTGTCAAAAGCAAACGACAGTTGCACATATCACACCTTTATTAAAAAAAAGCATGGGTTGGGAGTGCAACAGGGACAGTGGACTGAGGAAGTTGCATAACACAAGAAACAGTCTTCTTAAGAGCCCAACAAAAGATAATGGGCAATTGGTGTTCCCAAGTAGTCACCCATCAGAATGCTCACCAGGTGTAATGTTACTTAAAATTCCAAGCTCTGGGTTGAGTGGTGTGGGAAGTGGCAGAGATCTCACTAGTCACTAAGGGTAGGTTTCTTCCTTCCTATCTCGGTTGGAACCTACCTCCAACAAATGGTGATTGTCCCACCACTTTCCATACTGCTACACCCACATCATAGGTTAACCAACATTATGCCTCGTGAGAACATGGATAAGTGACCACTTTCTGATGTCTTTTGAAGCACTCCGTGGTCCGTGAAAGAGTCATTTCTTTCCTTGCACATCTTCCTAGTGCACTATCCCTACTGACTCAGATGGACTACAAACTCCCACTATTCCTCCCCCAAGGTTTTTCCAAATATTAGCTTATACATACTTAGAAACTCACCCACCTTATAAATTTTGACCCTGAAGAGAGAGGCAGCATTTACCTAAAATGTCAGCAACATTGCCCATACAAGTATCCACACAGTGTAACCACCCAAGAACTGAATTAACAAGTCTGTCACCATGAAAGCATGAAATCAGTAACCTGAAATATCTCTATGAACTTCAACACAAGGAATTCGAGAGAATGTATCTACAATTACATTTTGAAAATTCTTTGGACAAAAATTTAAGTATTATAGCTGGCAAAAGAACAGTCTACTAGCCTAATTCACAATGGTGCTGGCTGCAGTGGAAGTGGTGGTGGTGGTGGTGGTGGGTGATGTGATGATTAAAAAAACAGGGTTTCATGTCATGATAATGGTTATCCAGTATTCTTTGCTGAGGCCATTTTAAGATTTCAGTATTTTCATATATAGGGAAATTGAGAAGTCGTGCACTTCACACTAAGCAATTATATTTTGCTGGTTTAATGCACAAACAACAAGACATGCAGCACTTACTATTAATGTTTATAAACTTACATCTTAGAAACGCAAAATCAAATCATGTCTTTATAACATATGCTCGAAATGGCTTCCCTGTTCAGCAACGCATGCGTGAGCTCTTTTCACCACATCTGAGCCCACTTTGCGGAGCACCTGTAAACTGATGCTGTTAATCGCCATCATAATGTTCCTTTTGAGGTCATCCAGTATATGCGGATTGTTTTTATAGACAATTCCTCTGAGGTACCCCCAAAAGAAAAAATCTGCGGGTGACAAATCGGGCAAACGTGGGGGCCACAATCCTTTCGAAATGAGACGGTCACCGAAAAATCCACACAAGAACTGCATGGTTTCATTAGATGTGTGACATGTGGCACCGTCTTGCTGCAACCAACACTCACGTTCATCAACTTCAAGAAGCACAATAAACTGTGTATTGATGTCTTGGTACAGTGTACTGTTCACTGTTGTTCCAAAGAAAACTGAGCCCACTATCTGACGACGTGATACAGCACAGCACACCACACCACACTCCAATTTTCTGAGAGTGCAAAGGCTTTTCATGTAACATGTGGATTTTCAAATGACCAAATCCTATTGTTTTGACTGTTCACGTAGCCACTAAGGTAAAACCATGCTTCGTCAGTGAAGAAAACCCAATCAAACTCTTCAAATCCTTGGTTTCCAACAAATATCTAACAACATCTACAATTCTTGGGAAAACAACAAGTCTGTCACGCAATAAACAAAGCTATACTGCAGACATCATATGACTGATACATGACAGATTGCATTTCTACTCGTTAGTATTCCCACAGTACCATCTAGCAGTAGGAGATATAATTATATTAACTGCAATACAATTTATAACAACTTCTAGTTTGATGTGCGCGACTTTTCGATCTCCCTGTAGATATTCCTGATTACATATTAAATTTGCACATGTACAAACATATTCAGGTTCTGAGTTCATTCAGAATACAAAAAAATCAAGACTGGAATAAAAGGTGTTTACAGTCATGTTTTCTTAGGTGACTGTTCTTGTCAATATGGAAAGAATTTCTAGATGTCCACCTGCAAAGACTGCATTTCATGTAGTCACTGTGAAAATTTCAAACCTTATGAACTGTGATAACACTTAAAAGTCCAGTTACCTCTAACATTTTTATATTTGTTATGAAAGGAGATGCTGACCATGCTTGAGAAACATCATGTGTAAAGCAACCCTTACCTCTTCCAGCAGTTCACCTCCAAACCAATAGAACATTCCTTGTTCAATGAGGGCTGATATAAGTGAGATGAACAACTTCGCAAATTTGGTGCTCTCTGTGTGAATCGGAATCTGAAATGTACAGAATCATTACATGCCAATGTACAATACGAAGGGGGACCCAAAAATAACCGGAAACGACCTGTTGCGTGCGCATGCTTTGTAGTTACGAGTTGTGCTGCTACGTGGTGTTAGCTGGGGGTCTCCCGCGACTGTTAGTGAGCTGGCGTCAGTCTGAGTTAAGTGGTTTGTCTGTGGTGCTCTGTTGTGTGCGTTCCTGTTTCAACCCTTTGGCGATTAGTGAGATGGCCGACCAGAAGGTGTGCCGTTTCCCTCCCCCATGTGGATTT
>NW_019735555.1:239898-286316 GCF_002891405.2 Cryptotermes secundus | reverse complement strand
CGAAAGAAGAGGAGCGGCTCGCAACCTGGCGGATTGGGGGGGGGGACTCCAAGGAACTTCCCGGAGAAGAACCGTTGCACGGTTCAAAGGAACAAAGAGTGTGCGTGAAATTTTGCTTTCTGTTAGGGAAAACTGCACTTCACTATTCAAGTCGCGGCAAACATTCACGTGGTTTTCTCTTTGGTCATCTCCGAGCAAGCAAGGAACAAATTTTGCAGACACCCGTCTCATGTGCAAACCTTCGGTTAAAATTCGCTGGACCGTGCTCCATGAGATGTTCGTTTCCTCAGAAAGTTGGTCAATGGTCTTTCGACGATCTTCGTCAATTTCACGCACACTCTATGTTCCTTCTGGTCGGCCATCTCACTAATCGCCAAAGGGTTGAAACAGGAACACACACAACACAGCACCACAGACAAACCACTTAACTCAGACTGACGCCAGCTCACTAACAGTCGCAGGAGACCCCCAGCTAACACCACCTAGCAGCACAACTCGTAACTACAAAACATGCGCGCGCAACAGGTCATTTCCGGTTATTTTTCGGTCCCCCCTCATATATGAAGTAAGATCTAATTATTTTAGCATATTTTCTAGTTCTAACAGTGTTGGGACAAGCAGTAACAATTGGAAAGCTGTCCCTGCATCTAAGCACTACATCACATAAATGTATATAGGTACAGAGAGAACCACACAAAAGGAACAACAGGAAGACTGGGCACTCCATATGAGATACAATATAACACACAAAATAGTTCCACCATAATCACTCAAACCGTAATATATGATGACGCAGAAGATCACCACACAATATTAGACTAAGAAATTGGAAAGAACAATTCCGACCCCCAGGAAGGCTCCATACATCATACATCATTTTACAAATAAACAGAAGAACTTCAATTTTAAATTATAATGATAATATTATTTAATTTTAAATGGAATAACATGCCAAATGCAGCCACTGGAAACCAACCAACCAATTTTAATTTCATTATGCTAATTAAAAAAAAACAAAGCCGACCCCCCAAGAAAGCCACATACTATATGACATACACCATTATGCCACCGAAAATAATCAGAAGAATTGCAATGTTAACTGGAATTTAATTAACAAAATGTAAATTTTTATAATTTAAATTTCCCTCCTAACATTTTCTGCCATCATTTCCTTTTACCCCAATGACATACATCAAACTGAGTACAGCTTCATGTGTTCTCACAGGAGCATACACACACTTATATGTGACATATTATAAACATTAATGTTTATCATCCTTTATATGTGACTTCCATAAAACTAGAAGACAAATGTATGAAAACTCAGGTTTTGATTCCTATCCTTCCATTGTCAGAGATGAACATCAGACTTCAATCCTTCTTGGTACAATTATTAGTATGTGAATTGAATAAAAATATAATTTGGTTTCATTTTAGTACATATGACCACATCTGTGGTCTAGTGGTCAGAGTTCCTGGCTACAGATCCAGAGGTCCTGGGTTCATTTCCCAGAGCTACCAGATTTTCTGAGAAACAGTGGGTCTGAAATGGGGTCCACTCAGCCTCGTGAGGATAACTGAAGAGCTATTTCAAGGAAATAGCAGCTCCGGTCTAGAAAACCGAAATTAACGCCCTTTGGGATCCTCTACACTGACCATGCGACACCCTCTATCCATAAAAGTTGATACTAACTTCACCGAAAAGCGGCAAACACTCAGTCATTATACTTCAGATGCGACTACAGGCCATGGAGTTTTTCTAAGTACAAAGCTGCTTAAAGTCCCAGTAAATAAATTTTCAGTGAAATCCCCACCTTATGTTTTCCCTGTCAGAAAATGGTTCTAACCATTATACAGGGATACTATAAATGATTCATTCGTTTTTAAAATGCTATAGCATTACACGTACAAATATGATTGATATATAAAAAGAACCATAAACTCACCAAGTTTGTATTGTGTGCACCAGTTGGCAGCACGAGTTCAGCACCTTTACAAAATGGCAACAAAGCAAGAAAAGAGTTTTTGTTTGTTGGAATATGCGAGATGTTAGTCTGTTATAGCAGTGCAATGCACATTCAGTTATGGTTGTTTCCACAACTGCCTGCTGATTCTGGGGATTTTGTCTTCCAAAAAGACGGGGCACACCCTCATTGGAACATCAATGTTCGTCGCTACCTAAACAGTGAACTTCGGCATCGCTGGATTGGGCGTGTTGGTGAAGATTACGTAGATCTGTTCACTTGGCCCCCCAGATCACCTGATCTAACACCTTGTGACTTCTTCCTTTGGGGGTACATTAAGGATTGTCTTTACATACCCGCACTGCCAAGAACACTAGCAGAGCTGAGGGAACGCATCGATGCTGCAGTGATGACCATTGACAGGATGATGCTACAAAATGTGTGGAACGAGCTCGACTACCGCCTGGACGCATGTCAGTTGACCCAAGGGGCAGACATAGAACATTTGTAGAGTGTGAAGAAAACTTGGTGAGTTTACGGTTCTTTTTATATATCAATCATATTTGTACGTGTAATGCTTTGGAAAATATAGCGTTTTAAAAACAAATGAATTATTTATAGTAGCCCTGTATTAAGGAAAATACTATCAAAAGGGTACTAATCACTCAGATACTGGGGGTCACAGAAACTTAACATTAAATAACCTTACGCCTAGAAAAATTAAACAGAGATTCCACTGTATTATGTTGTAACTGTCCTAGCAATGGAACAGATTTCAGAATGTTAAAAAATTAGAAAACATTTATTTTTTATGTGTATTAAAAGTAAATAATATGCTCTAAAGGGTCAAGAGTATGGTATTCACCAAAAGCCATCAGTATATAAAACAGAAAGTGATGCAAACTGCAGTGAAAAATAAAAATAATCTTTAAGTTGTATATCAAGAATATTGTCGCATCACATGGTACCAGTCTTGCATACCTGTAACACATGATGTTACTAACACCCAAGTGTTTCAGGTCATCACACAATCAACTGTCTTTCCCCTCCTGTATACATGAATCTCAACAATGACCTGAAACATCAGTGAAATTTTCGTTTTAATGTACCACCTTCCATGCCACGGATTTTGTTCCATTTTTCTTGAACGGTTTCTTTCACTGTTTCTGACAATCAATTTATGGTTTTTTTCCAACTTTGTTACAAGACAAACAGAAAATTGAAATCTGCATGAATGTAGGCAAAGTCAGGTTTTAGAACCTTCAATTAATATGAGTTATTAAATATTTCTTGAAATAGTGCAATAAAGAAAGATTCATCGCTGTCAAGTTCACATGCTACAGAACAAAAGACTTACAAATTTTTCTGCATAATATGAAAGGGCACCCAAACAGATACTCCAACATGTAAGTACTTGGTCTGGAACTTTGTTTTTAAAGAGCTCTAATCTAGCTGCCAATTTCACAATAATTTTCTTTCAGTTAGCCTCTAACCTATCTACATTTAGATAAAGCACATAAATTGTTTCACATACCCTGTGCAAAGCATGCCCTACCCATGCAACCTGTATTAGCCTAGGGTAGACCATTGTAACTGATGGTACATCCACACACACCACAGTAGGCCGTTAGCTTCAAGGTCCTTCTTTCTCCTTGTGTGTGCTAAACTGGTTCTTTACTTGTCATGATGGACTCAGCTGGCAGCTCTCTGAAGTTATTCCCTTCGTTGCCATATTGGTTCAACAAATTGCAGCACCATTTCATTCTGCTTAACCAATCATGCAAATTCACCACAGTTCACTATCAGTTTCAGGTTCCATCTTCATATGACAGAATCGAATACAAGGAATATCTGGTCAGGCAAGGTACATAATTGTACAGGTGTTTAATCATTTGCCAGAAAGATGCTGTCACATGTATTAGTGACTACAGACTACAGCACATACTAAGTCTTCTCAGTCTTCTGTGTCTTCATCGGTTGTTACCTAATAATGGTTTCCAATGCCACAGATCCTTTCAACTTCTGTGTACACATCCTTACTGGCTGGCAAATGTCTCACAACTAACTAAACTCTTAGACTTGTCCTGCTTATAACACCTTGGCATGAACCACACAGAAAACACCTCTCCCAACTGCTCTTCTACTGTTGGGTCATGCAGCTGTTACATGTAGAGAACACTGCTTCCCAGTTATACCACTGGTGCATGTTAGAATCTTTTGCCTAGCAATGGGCGTTGTTTACAGAGTCATTACTTAGCAAAGGGTCTATATGCTACATTGCTCCCTCCTTTAGGCTATTCATCCCGAATAACCTACAGGCGTACCACCATTTCATCTTTTCTGAGGGCTGTGCTCATTATGTTTGTGATCAGCCTCACCTTCCTTTCCTGTGGCTCAGTTCTCACAGTGATTACTTTCCAACTGTTCCCACTGCTCCTTCCTTAAGGTCGCTAGTCCTCTTCAG
The DNA here is from genome assembly GCF_002891405.2 of Cryptotermes secundus. Classification (NCBI taxonomy): domain Eukaryota; kingdom Metazoa; phylum Arthropoda; class Insecta; order Blattodea; family Kalotermitidae; genus Cryptotermes; species Cryptotermes secundus. Next base: position 281,888 of record NW_019735555.1, on the reverse strand, counting down.
CTCCTTGATGAGGTGTGAACTGGGCCAAGTGTACCACCATCAATCTCGATCTAGAGATCCTTTCTGGTCGGTGTGCACAAAAGTTCTGAGAGTGGTCAATGCTCCTACATCTCTGGCTCTTAAGCTGCTAGTCATCTCTTCTTTCGTTTTGGAGGGGCCAAACCCTCCACAATGTCCGATCACTCACTTCCTGTAACCCAATGGAAATTCCAACTACTTTACTTCATGACCTCCAGTCTGAATGTCTGCCTGACAGTCCTGTTGAATGCCCTCTTGCTTCCTAGATGTAGCTGCCCTATTAGGCCTATCCCTTATGCCATTGTTGCGCTCATGTGCCCAAAGACTCTTCTCAAACGTTCATCCTTTTGGGGCTCACTGTACAACACTGTCACTGCCTGGTGCCTGATGACTGTGACCCTTGCACGGTGCAGAAGGGTCAACTGTCCTCGGGCAGTGCCCAACTTCTGCCAGGACCCACCATCACCCTGGGTCAATTTCTTCAGCTGTTGGTGGCATCCTACAACTAGACGCCAGTCCTTATCAGTTCTCCAGTGCTCTTGACAGTTTTTACTGCGGCCTCTTCCTTGGGGATGTTCTGCTACTCTGCTTAGGCCTCTGAATTTTCTCAATTGGCTTCCAAATCCATGGTCTCCATTTTTGTCAATTCTTCTTTGAAGACATTCACCATGGCCTCCATTTTGTCTAGCTGGGAGTCAATCCTGGCCATCATCCTTTCATGATGGGCATCGAACTTGGCCATCATCATTCCTTGGTTTGTTTCCATCTTTTCTATGGCGACTACCAGACATTCAGTCATTTGTTCTATTTTTGAAGGCTGACAGCACAATCAACCATTGCAGTATTCAATCCGATAGCTCAATCAAATCCAACTTCTGACACCAGTTGTCATGTGACTGAGTGACTATAGATGGGGTTTGGATCAGTAATTGGATTTACTGAACTCTCACAGAACATAACCAAAGAGCACTGTTGCTAATTAACACTATATACAATTCACTACAAAGTCTGCTGTATCTTCACTGGTTCTCATCTGGTAACGGCTTCCAATGCCATAGCTTCCTAAGCTTTCGTGTTCACACCCCTACTGGCCAGTGACTGTCTCCCAACTAACTAAACACTACAGAACTGTCCTGCTTATAACACCTCAGCAAGGACCACACATACAAGTAAAACATCTCTCCCAACAGCTCTTCTATTGTTGTATCATGCTGCTGTTGCATGTACCACGTAGAGAAGACTGCTTCCCAGTTAGTCCATTGATGCATGTTAGGAATCTGTTATCTAGCAAAGGGCATTGTTTACAGTCATAACTTAGCAACAGGTCTACATACTACAGTATTTCATCTCTGATGATGTGATAACATTAAGTTGTTGCACGATTCACGGCATTACCCGGCTTAACAGAAGAAACAATTTCTATGATTGTGTATGATTGTGTTACAAAACTTAAACTAAAACTTCACTGAGGGCCATGGTTCTGACGATGCAGTAGCTGGGTGGACCTATCACACACTTCAGAGACAGTGACAAATGAGGCTAGAGCATTGATAGAATGCTGACTGGCAGGGGAAAAATTAAGTACTTGATGAAAACATACCTCACTGCACTTTGCCTTCAAGAAATCCCTGGGATTGAACACAGGCCTCTCCCTGACATCCCCATGGCACAGCCTTATGCAATGCAGTATTTCTATTAATAATTTAGCTAAATCTTTATATGTAGTAAATGAACATAAAAATTAATGATAGATGCACCTTAAAACTGTCACTCTTGTTTATTTAGCAACAATCATGAAACTCACCACTGACATTTGAAAGCCCATCACACAGAAGGCCATCATGCTACCAAGTAGCTGTACTAGCATGACGGGTTTCAGAAAATCTTCCAACTTCTCCACAAAGCTGAAATATATTACAATGGAATGAGCATCAGTGGTGACCAACTCCAGACACAAGTCACAAATACCATGCACTAACATCCTGTATATCCAGTATCCAGTGTCACAAACGTGTCAGTATAGTAGAATGGTGGAAATCTGTATTAGAAGGTTGGCTAAAGCTTAGGGAATGGACTAGAGGCGCTTCCTAAAATCAGGGTGAAAAAGGAAATTTCAATCAAAATACACACACCCCTCCCCCAGTGTTCCATATTTATTTGACATACAGTAGATATTTTCAATATCATTTTTTTTCTTTTTGCCTTTTTTGTGGTTATATTTAAATCAATGGAGAGACCAGATATTTCTGGGGTTCACCGGGACTCATTCAAAATAATACAAAATTTCTGCATCGTCATTGCTGCTCCCTATGTTTCATCCAACATTAAAAATACACTCTGTTGTCCTATGGGCTTTTACTTCCAAGCGTTCCACATGCATGGCATTAAATTTTCTTCTTTTCCGCAGTGGGACTGACATACATATTTGTCCTATAGAAGGTAGAGTTATATTTTACAATCTGTAGGAAGTTTTACACCTGTTTTAGTAATATTCTAGTCCTCTTCCAGGTTATCATTGCCCTGCTTGCTATATGTAACAATCTTCCTCACTGTAGTCTCATCTACTAACATGATTAGTCAAGTATACTATGAACATTTAGACTGCAGTACGAGTATTCTAGATCATGGCACTGTGTAGTACGGTATGTGGTTATCAATATTTCAGATGAACCTGCCACCTCCTTCACTTATGACTTGAAGATGGAAGCAGCAGGTTTGTCTAGAATGTTTGTGACCACTCATCTCACTACACTGTATCATAACTCAGAACACACAATCTACATCATCATCACCACTATGAACACCCAAAATCCTGACTCTAGCCTTTCTGTATCATTGTGGTGATATGTAATGCATATTATTAACCCGTTGCCGTGGTTCGACGTGTATGTTTCGTCAGGGATTTAAATCGTCTGGGGGGGTTCGACGTGTATGTTTCGTCCAGCTGCACACGTATGTTATAACGCCCATAATAATTGATGGTTTTGCTGTAGATTGTTAGATTTTTCACTGGCCTGTTGTCAGGAGGACTGTATTTAATGACACACGCGTTTAAGAGCGCTAAGTCGTCGTTACATATGCCTGTCTTGCAGCAACGTTCCTGTGGCTATTGCGAGCTGTTTCTGTTATGAATGATGTGTTTTGTTTTCTCTGAAGCTATAAACACCAGAGACGTGATATGTGCTGGTGTTTATAATATCATATTGCCCTGAGCTGGCTACACTAACACATTCAATTGGAATTCTTAGAAGAGGGATGTACAAAAGTTTATGCCTGCAAAATCGATTGCTTTCGCACAGTACATAGCACCCATTTCTTAGAAAAACGCCACATTTTAAGGCAGAACACTGTGGTCACCCCCTGAGACGATACGGATGTGTGTGGGGGAGGGAAAAGAACTCATTCCTTCGCTCATTATCGCTCCAGTTGACTCCATTTTATCGTACTGACCTTGGTGGTCGTTTCGAGGGATGACCATAAATATTTTTTTGAGCCAGCTAAGCTCTACTTTCGTTCACTACATACCAGACAGTTCTTAGAATAACTTCATGAATTCTGTGGTCACCCCTACGACATCTCCTGCCGCCAAAATGGATGGAATATCAAAGGCATAGCAACAACCCCTTGTTATGATAACTCGTAACGTTGAATTTACTACAGCTGACCTGGCAACTAAACGGGTCACGGAAAGACATTTCCTTGAAGTATACCCCTCACGGGTAAGAAGGCAAGGCCGCACATATGTGTGGTTAAAAAAAAGGGCCAAAAAAAATACACAATATTGGAGCGGAGAATGGTGAACGTGGGGCACCGTTGGGTTATACGAATGCTTCAAGGCCTTCCTTCTACTAAACCAACTGCCTCCATTACCGAGATACAGGGCGCTCATATTATAAGGTAAGGTTATAAAAACCATCATTTAAGATCATTTTAGTGAAAGTTTCATCCTTCAAGGCGTACCATTCACTGCTGAAATACTAAACAACCTGCTTCCATGGCCGAGATACAGGGCGCCCATATTATAAGGTAAGGTTATAAAACCACCATTTAAGATCATTTTAGTGAAAGTTTCATGTTCCTATCTCATAGAATTTAAGAACAATGATGAATAAATAATTTTCGAGCAAAATTTAAATGGCCGGCTGAATATATTACCGCAGGAGCCGCGGCCGCGGAATTTAAATGACCACGTCAAAGGGTTAAAGAACGGCAAGTGCCAGTTCTATATATTGTGCACACAGCGAAGTGCCCAGAGGCAATGACTGACAAACGGTTTTCAATGTGCTTAACTAGTGGTATATTCAAAGTATAAATTTCAAGAACAATGTAAGTTGGATTACAACTCAAACTGATAAACAACTGTTTTCAGAACTTTTTGGTTTCATGGAAAAGATAATTCTAAGAGCAAATCTACCACATTAGCAGAAAGCTAAGAGACCCGTATAACATGTTAGTGTTATGTACTTGACTTGCAGTCTGAACCGTCTTGCTATATGCGGTGACGCTACTGCCATAACAGCAACTGTCCCTTTTTAGTGTCAGGCAAGCCTCACCTCAGAATGGCTTGATGATACTGGATGCAATTATTCAGTAAGTACTGCATCTTCTCTTCTAGCTCCTGCTCCATTAACATAGCCTGTACTGCCATCGTGTCATTTTCACTTCCTTTACCTGTAGAATTAATACAATTAACATCGTTAATTTTGAAGTTATACAATTTGGGGAGGCAAGATGGGGCAAGTTTAAATAGAAAAATTGCGAAAGGATTACATAAATGATAAAGAGGCTGTAGATACAACTTCCTGGTTAGCATATGGATGGACACTCAGCTCTGCAGTCATATACATAATTTTTAGCTGTTCTTCTAACTGATCAGGGAGTACTACTTATTGTGCCATGGTTGGCAGAATTTATTCTTCCATTCTGAACCATCTTTGACTTGCTGCACCTCCACGGGCAAGGAAGAGTATTACACAGCTTTCCAGATGACACAGTTCTACTAAAGCTGAGTTTCAATATATTCATTAAATTAATTACCATATTAAGAAATGTTCTCTTTACATAATAAAATTATAATGGTGCTGGATGAGATTATGCACACTATGCAATGGATGCAGGGAGTATTAATCCTGAGGGTAAATGGATTTCCCAACAAACATTCTGTCATCATCTATCATTCCATTCACGGAAAAAAAAAAAAAGTTCGAAAGAGCTTCTAGAAACCTGCAGTTTGAACGTTTTCCAATATTTTGTTATGATGAGATTATAGATGCATGAAGTGGAGACCCTTGTACAACAGTACTTTTAAAAAGCATTCACTATAGAGTAAATGTCCCTGAAAATACTCTGTTCTATAGTGCGAGGAAGAGTAACAATGGAAAAAATCTATATTATAATGGGAACGGTGTTGCAGAAAAGAAAGATACTCTAAGATTGAGCTTGTTTTGGAACAGCTATATCACTGGCAGTAGCCACTTATGATCTTGCTGTTGGCTTGTCTATGCCCACCACTATTTCAGTGCACTCTCCTCTCCTTGCATCTAGTAACAAATTTATTTGTGATTCACTGCATGCAATATTCCACACCTACTTTGATACCCATCCACACTCACTAGGACTGAATTCAGGACTATCTCAGTTGAGGCTGTCACTCTTTTATACACATGATATTTCCAGAATGGGCCTGTGCATTCATGAGTGGACTATGCAATTGGTATTTCTCAGAGAGGCCTGTAGAGGGGGCAGGTTTGGAACCTTTGGTAAATGAGAGGTGCACACAAGCTGGCATGTAACATAATACCCCACTCCACTCAGTTAACATGACAATATAAAATCACCTTACTCTGATCAAAGACAAACTGCATGGACATGGAACTGGTGTTCCATTACAAACTTCCAAAAAATTATTGTACCTCTCTGCTATTCTAATGTGACAATTCAGAAACTCAGCTCAATGCTAAAACTGTTACAGATGTATCTATACAACTTTAAACCTGTATAGTCTAGAAAGGCAAGAAAACAGTTTGTTTTTTTTTACATACAAAGAGTCTCAGCATGGGAATGCAGAATGACAGCACTTCTAGCAATGAGGTTTTTCACAAACACCATTTAAGAACTGGGCAGCAGTCTATCAGCAAAGCACCTGTTGTTGTGCACAAACTTGTCCACCAACTCTATAGTTCTCAGCCTGCATATGTACTGTACATTCATTATAAAGAATGGGAGATTCACAAAGTTAATAGAAAGTCCGTCGAGTGTAACAATTTGTAGGTCACTTTTTATTATTATTTCTGCCTTACATGTTTCGGTTTGACACAACCATCATCAGAGGCACTTGCTATAATTATGGAAACACTGTCGCTGTTTCTTGATGTTCACAATTATGTTTGTCGTGTGGACGCTGCTACGATATGTTGACGTGTAAAAGCACAAAACATGCTAAGATAGTTGAGTACATTCTCAAATTCTCACTTTTCATCCGAACCTATTTTTTAAGTTAAAATGCTAAAATGTTAAAATATTTGATATAAATGCTGAACTCCTCCTTGTTAATTCATCCCGAAGATGGGAGACGTCAGCTTGAGGTTGTATGGCTTATGGTTTGATGTGTTCCTGTGTGCTGTGTGCTGTGTAGTGCCTTCGGATAGGTTCGGATGAAAAGTGAGAATTTGAGAGTGTACTCAACTATCTTAGCATGTTTTGTGCTTTTACACGTCAACATATCGTAGCAGCGTCCACACGACAAACATAATTGTGAACATCAAAAAACAGCGACAGTGTTTCCATAATTATAGCAAGTGCCTCTGATGATGGTTGTGTCAAACCGAAACATGTAAGGCAGAAATAATAATAAAAAGTGACCTACAAATTGTTACACTCGACGGACTTCTATTAACTTTGTGATTGATAGTGTAACGAACCAAACTCAAACAATTCAATGGGAGATTAATGTTATCACTGTCTGTGTCTCTTCTTGATGACCCTGAATAATCCATTTTGAGCTGTTAGTTAAGTTTCACTAGTTTTGTAATAACATATTTGTACCTACAATAAAATAACAAAGAATGTACTTAGAGAAAATTTTTATACCACTGGAGTATACATCTGTATTGTTGTAAATGTCCTCTTAGCAACCTCACAACAGCAGTGATCTCAATGTAATTTCCCAATTGCATTTTCTACATATGTGCAGTTCTTCTTTAAATATATAATAATACAGTGACCATTTAAAATATGGATTTGACGCTCGGTTTGGTAACTAATCCACTGAAAATAAACATGTTAAAGATGGTTTAGTGATAAATAATAGAAATATCAAAAATTTTATGTAAACAGCAAAGCAACAATCTTCTGGCGCAATAAGGGAAATGCTGAAAGCATGGGAAACTGTTGCAGCGTACATTGAGAAGCATCACCCTAATAAGGCAGTGGCTATGCGCGTTACAAATTTATTTAATGATAATGCTGTGTCACATTTTCACCAAATTTTGAAGCGTCAGCAAAAACAAATGTCTCTAGACAGCTTTCTAGTAAAAAAGAATTAGAATGTATCATAAATAATAAACTAACTATTTTGATTTTTTTTTATTTCTGCAAATCGAATTCCCATTCCAGGTTGGTTCATTCTGCATAGAAGAAAAGATGAAGATGATTCACGCTCCTTAACAATGTATATATAATTTTCTTTGAATAAGGTTATACATAAAATTTTTTTAGTATTTTTTCGGCATGGAACGCATTATCATATCTTACTTTAATTTATATGGGAAAAATTGTTTCGCTTAACGAGTGTTTCCCATTATGAGTAAGATTCTGGAACGAATTATGCTCGTTAAGCGAGGTTCCACTGTATCTACATACTATTTACCATTAATGGTGGATTTATAATCCTTGGTTTGTGTCCATGATTTCAGTAGCGTTCAAAATCACCATTTATTTACTCTAAAACAAGCATTTACCTTCATCATGTTCCTCTAAATGTTGACTAACACAGCTATATACACAATTTAGAACTTTATAACAGTAAGCCATCAGTAGTAGGGTGTAACTTCCACAACAAATTGCCTAACAACATAAAACAGATACATAACAAGTAGTTTGAAAAGGAACTGAAGAACTTACTTATTAAGAGATACTATTATTAAATAGAAGATCATCTCAGTAAAGAATTCTGTGATATTGGTTACTGATAAGCAGATGTACAGAATAAGCTACATTTCTAATAAATTTATTCCATAATCATTAATGTATTTCAATAATAATATAGACAGATATGTCCTATATCAATGTACAAGTATTTTGTTCTACAGAATAAAACAAAAATGAATGAAATGGATGATTTTGTTCACATACTGTTACCATCAATCCCAATCTGTTCTGACAACTGAATGGTTCCATGAACTTGAAATTGATTCTTATCCACTTCCAGTGCTTTTGTAGCATATTCACGCAAATGTATCAAACTATGCTGCAGTGCTTTGAAATGCCCAGAAGTATGAATAAATACAGAAACGAATAGCATATCCCAAGCAGGCAATTCTATGAAGACAGAAAGTCCACAAAATGCCTGATAGAGGTATGTCAGAATGAAATAAAGTAAGTTGTTTTCTGTATCATAGGGTAAGTATGCAACGAATGGCAACTGCAGTGTGAGGGTTTTATTGCTGCTAGATTTCACATCATCCCTGTCATCTGGAGCATCCAACTCTTCTGCATACTCTGCCAACATTTCTTTAATTGGATATAAAAGCCAAAATGTAACTAGAAGAAGCGCCACATTTCTTCTTATGATAGTATACAGTTTTGCTCTTGCTGCATATCTGTTCAAGATTACTGTCTGTTGTGACACAGACAGCTCCTCATTTCTGAAAAATTTGTTCTGTAACTGATTAATAAGTTCAGAGGCATAATCAATTCTAAGAAGCAAGTAAGAATTCTTAAATGCAACAAGACCGCCGAATATGGTCGACAAAGCTATTTTTGCTAAGTGTTCAAGGTCAGTAAGGTAGATATATGCGTCACAAATTTGTGTTACTTCAAACAAAATCAGTGATATAATAGTTAAAAATGCAAATGCTCGATGAAGTCTCCACTGAGGTACATCCCATTTCCAGAGGCCCAAAATACGAAGTGTGCGAAGATTGTACTCCAGCAATTCCTTCGATCCACGATGTTCCTCTACACCGAGAAATTCAATCATTCTTGGTGTCAGTAGCTCCATCTTAATTCTGGATTCTAAGTTTAAAGTGCTGTGTTTCCTATAAAGACCAGAAATATCTGGTACCGTAATAAGAATCCTACTAAACTCCACTATGACCGCATAAACTTCCAGATTTTTAGCAGCTGACGGTAAGTGCCAAACGTTATAGTATGACCAGTAAGCAGAAATTTCAAGTATCACAGTTTTATCCAAGTGGATACACTCTGGTTTAAATGCAAGTCATGACGTTCACCTTAAGTGATCTTGTAAGACTCATAAAGCGTATCATCAAGCGAAATAATTTATAATCAATTTCAGTGTAAGATACATAACCTTATTTTCCATATGTCATTTTCCCACACTTTAAATAAGCATGATGTTCAAAGAATGAGAAGACCCAGGTAATCTGCAATTTAAATTTCTTTTAATGAGATATCCCATCTACAGAGCACTTATATAATTTTGATCTTTCAAAAGAGAAATGGTTTACAGCTAAAATACAATTATCTGTTTATAACGATTATTCATAAATTAATTTGTTGGTTAATTAATTGCAGACATTATGGACATTAATGACAGGTCACTATGAAAATTACAAGTGGGAGACAAATTTGGTGCATTTGCCGATATTTATCTGGAAGGACAGGTGAAAACTGAACACCACTCATACCCCTAAATATAAACTGATACGTACTTCTGACTTTGTAAATATTTCAATTTAAATTTCGTTTATTAGATTTTCCACAACTTATACTAGAAATTTTAATTCAAAATTAAATTTTTAATTAAAACTCTCAATCTTTATATTTACACAACATTTTTCAGCCCACACAGCCATCACGTGCGCTAAAATTGCTTTGGTGAAACTGCTGCACCTTATGCGGCATTGTAACATTTTTCATGATTCAATTCTGAATTCTGAAGTATGTTTCCTCTCTCTCTCTCTCTCTCTCTCTGTGTGTGTGTGAGAGAGAGAGAGAGGTGCATGCAGTGTACTTTTACAACATAAGAAACAAGGTGGCACACAATGACATAACTATCATACCAAGTTCTATGAAGATCAGTCACCTGGTTAAAAAGAAAGAAAAACACCCAGCACAGTGATCTCACAAACCTACTTTCTTTCCTTATGATTGTATGTGGGTTACAAATGACTTACATTATGAAAAATTTGCAAATGATACTTAACTGATAACTACAAACTTTATTTAAAATCTTGGTTTCAGCAAAACTATTAAAACATGAAATATATTAAACATGGCATCTATAATACTATACTACATGATCCTCAGCTATTGAAGAGGAATTCCATTCACTTATGAAAATGTGCTGTTCTGAGAGCTGTCATTACATTACATTGAAATTTTATGTCTCATTTCAGTAATGAGAGTGGGAAGCATGTCATTAAGTTTTCTTTCACATGTCATTAAATAACTGCTGTATAAGTAATGTAATGCAACACATGGCTTTTCTCAATCAAAGGTTTTGTAGTCATTATACTCCAAACCAGAGGCAGATAATGATATCAGTTCTCTCTTCATGTTAACATATTGATCAGAAGTACGTCTGACAGCTGATATTCTGTACCGAAGTGAAATAGAGTAGAAAGTAAGTACTGTACAGCAAACCTTACATATAATGGAACTGCAACAGCACTTACATTTGTTACTCATGTACTGAAAACAGTAATTTACTTCTGGAAAAATAAAACATTCCAGCAATATAGACTCCATGCATTTATGATAATAAGCATCACTTAGAAATTTTTGTCACATATGTACATTACCAATGGCTTCTCCATTCATCATGCCTGTTGTACCTTCGTTTTTACTGGCTACAATACAAGTGCTGCTGTTGATGGACAAATTTGTAACTACCTCTTATACCTACATTCATCAAAATCCTTCAAACCAAGAGTCTTCCTCAATGATTTTACTGAATCTCTGGACCTTCACCATGCCAACAGGAAAAAAAAGGTGCTGACAGTTTTTGTAGCTACTTTGTTTTACTAAGTTCCATATGAGTCTGAGTGGCTTAAAATCACAATCATTTTCATTTCAAAATTCTCTCAATTGTGAAAACAGGCTGTGATTTATTTTATATCACAATTTCTAACAATTTCCTTTAGTCATGCACAAATCAACTAAGTTAGTGTTATTTTGCACCTACAGTAGAATATCTTCTGTATTAAATGTTATGGTTCCTATTTTCTTCAATAGATCCTACGATAAATACATGATATATTGTCAGGGTCAGTTCATTCAGATGTAAGGCTGAGAATGTATACATCATTCTTCTAACCACTTACTGCAATTTGTATTATTCATGCCATGCTAATTTTCATATTTGTATTTATAATCATATGTGACCTCTAACTTTTCGCTGAACTCAATATTTCCCCTGGCAATAACTTATGCTGTTTCTTGGCAGACGTCCGCATGAATTCAATTTGTGTACAATGATTTTGGTCCAGCAAGAGGCTTCTGAACAATGGAAACACAAAACAGAAGAAACATTCTGCTGGCAGCTGTTTCTTGTGGTTGTGACTATTGTTTTGTGTTAGAGTATTCAGTAAGTTAGTTGCAAAACTGTTGTTGCTTTTACATTTCCTTGGCAATCATCTTATAAATTTTGAGCTTTGCATACTGGCCTGGCAGTTGTATAGATAAGGGAAGAGCAGTGGTGGGGACTTCTATATCATAGACTGCGAACTGTCAACATGTACCAAAGATGTGCCCTCTTCTGTTTCTTCAGCAGGTGCAATATTTCTGTAAGTTCTACAAACTAAACAATGGCTACTACAGATCAGCCCATGCATTAACAAGGGGCATGCATTGCTTACCAAGTACAGTAAAACCTGTCTTAAACGGACCCCCTATTAAACGGAAATCTGTCTTAAATGGAAATATTTTCAGGTCCCTTGACTGTGGGGCTGAAAAAGATGTTAAATAACCTGGATTAAATGGAAACTGTCTAACGCGGACAACAGAAATCAAAATAAGCCTTTATACAGAAAATTTCCAGTCTTCCGGAATGCATCGTTTAGAATAATTTTAGGCATCCTATACACTCTACAGAATTTTGTTTTCCCTAACTCTTTAAAATAAGCTTCTAACAGTACTGCACTACCTGCACTGAGATTCGGGAGAATTGTTTTCCCCTTCTGGAAATTGTATTCAGTAAGGGCTCTAGGCCTACAGTTTTACTTTAGTCTAGCAGTTGTCATCATGACTACAAAGACAAGAGTTGTGCTTGATCTTAACACAAGATTAAAAGTGATTCATGCGAGTGAGCGAGATAAATTGTCTGTTATGCAGATCATGAAGACGTTTAACGTCGGAAAAAACTCAAGTGCATGAGATTCTAAAGAAGAAAATGGAAATTTTTGAATCGGTGGGAAACTTGTGCTAATTGAAAAATAAAAAGAGAACTTAAGAAAACTGCAAATGAAGACATTAATGAAATAGTGTGGGAGTGGTTTGTCAGCGTGAGGGTGAAAAATCACCGGTTGTTGGGTCCTATGGTACAGGAATATGCCAAAAAATCCACTGAAAAACTGGGGAAGACTGAATTAAAATCATCTAACAGATGGTTGGAGAGTTTTCGCAAAAGACATCGGATAGTTTTTAATGAACTTTGTGGTGAATCGAGTGATATAAATAGTGAGACCATTGAGGAATGGGAAGCTAAATTGCCATCCATAATCGAGGGATATGAACCTGAAAACATAGCGAACGGTGATGAGACTGGACTGTTCTTCCACGTGCTTCCGAATAAATCGCTATGTCTGAAAGGTGAAAAATGTTTGGGAGGAAAACTGTGCAAAGAAAGATTGACTGTTTTTCTATGTGGTTTTATGTCGGGTGAAACGGAGAAAACCTTAGTCATTGGCAAGGCAGCAAAGCCATGATGCTTCCGAAACATGGACATACAGAAACTTCCCATTGAGTGGAGCTCCAACAAAAAGGCATGGATGACATCACAGATCATGGAGGAATGGTTAACAGCCTTGAATGGTAGAATGAAAATGCAAAACCAGCATGTTTTGTTTTTCTTGGAAAACGCAACATGCCACACCCATATCGAACTTTCCAATGTGCAACTTGCTTGGTTCCCTCCAAACACCACTAGTGTTTCTAAACCAATGGCTCAGGGCATCATTCGGAATGTTAAGGTCCACTATCGTAAATTATTAATGCAATATTTGCTTGTCAATATAGATTCTACATCATCCGCCTCTGAACTTGCAAGAACTGTCTCGGTTCTAGATGTGGTTATTTGGATAAGTCAAGCAGTAAAGAAGTTGTTACCAGAAACTGTGACAAAGTGTTTTGAAAAGGCAGGATTTTCTACGGTAGAAGTTACTCCTAGTGTAAAAAATGAGAATGACCAGAAGGACTTACAACATTGCATGAATGAAGCTGCTTTCAGTAACTGCAATGCTGAGGACTACATCAACACAGACAAAGACGTGCAAACAGAAACAGACACAATTGATGTCGATGTATTAGTTGAGAATTTTAGAGAAAATTGAAAAGAAAGAGAGGAGGAGGAGGAGGAGGAAGAGGAAGAAGAGGAAAATGACATTGTGATAGAAGAAGAAAAGTGTAGAGTGAAGACTTATCAGGATGCTGCCAGCAGTTTAAATGTACTGCAGGAGTTTGCCATGCAATGGAATGATTCAGACATGCTTACTCTAATTTCTCAAGCTAAAGTGTTTGTGGAAAGTCAGGCAGCCAAGAGAGTAAACTGCATGCAAAAAACTCTGCCGGAGTTCTGGTAAGATTATAAAAAGTGAGTACTGCAATTTTTTCTTGTTCAGTGTAATGTTTGCATGTGTTCAATGATTACAGTGTGAATAAATTAATGAGCATGTTTTTTTTGTTTTGTCTCAAATACGTTTATGTCCTGGTTTAGTTATTATAGTATACCTTGATTAAATGGAAACCTGGCTTCAGCAGAAATTTTTTCTGGTCCCTTGAGATTCCGTTTAAGACAGGTTTTACCATAATAACATTAACTGATGGTCATCTTGCATTTTGCTACAAAAGCGACCAACATAGAGTGTCCCACACAATGATCTCAACTTGTGTACATATACGCGGTGGGCACGAAGAAAAATTCATTCTGATTTACCCCACATGAATTACACACTCAATATGATGATAATTCTGTCTCGCAAACTTTCGTAACACTGACAGCCAAGTTCATGACCCCTCAACGACACATATGCTCCGCAACTTCATGACAGATTTAAAGAATCAAAACCCTGAATTTCATTACTGAGACTGATCTCTTTGCAGTTTTTCCTCAAGGTAACCCCACAGTAAACAGTCACAGAACTTCATGTCTGAACTACAGAGTGATCACTTCTGACCAGCCCCAACAACACAGTATTATTGATGGACAACATGGCTGCCATGACGTTACAAAGGCACAACTGCCATCTCTATGCAGATGTATGTCCACTGATACAAAATGGCTGCTGCCAGCACCAAGAGCATGATGTGTAAGAAGGCATGCTATCACAGCACTGGATTACACATACTGCCCCCCTCCACTCCACCAGGACAACTATTTCACAAGAACAGCAATAAATAATTTTGCAACCTGTCTTGTATTGCAGAGATTCCTACTCCATTTTTAGGAGGGGGCTGAGTTTAATATTACTTCACTTATACCCATCAGGAGAAAGCTTCTCACAAGTGCCTTGAAGCCAAAAAAATTTCATTTACATCAATCCAACACCCCCTTACTAACTGCAATGGACACTGCGACCTGTAACATACATAGAACACTTCTGTTTAAGAAAGCTGAAGGTGGGTAAACTTGAAAGCAAATTCTGTTTCCATCAGAATAACTCTGCTCGCACTTTACATTTAAAAGCTACATAGAACATATTTTTTGTTTACATTACTATTGAGGCATGCCACGTAAACGTTGGAATATCTGAGTTACAGTGGACATCCATTGCGAGACAACAACACGGTAGTCACGTTTCCTGCACAACAGAGGTGACATTTTCACAACAACAGAGGGATTAACAGTTTCATTCGGTGTTCCCTAGTTGATAAGCCAAGCAGTTATGAAAGAGAATGCATTTGTAACAGAACACAAAAGTCAGAATTGAAGCCATGAGCTCAAAAGTGAAATTCAGAGTCAGAACTGAAGGTACAGAAGTGAGAGGAGAGTCCAAAAGACCAGAGATGCAAGACACAAAAAACAGTGAGGGACTGGGTATTCAGAAGTAGTTGAATGTGTGAATTACTGTAACCGAGTATAAATGTGGTAGTAACACGCTATAAAGCCAAAGATCAAACCTAAGAATCCCACAATAATTTGTCACGGAACCCCAGACATGTGACAATATATTATAAATCATGTACAGCAAGCAGTAATACTGAGGTTCCCATTTATTATTAATTTCTGTAGAGTGATAAAACTCGAGAATCTGAAATGCACTCTTGCTTACAAGATTTAAGATTGCACTTAATAATATATAAAAAGCAACAAAATTATGCAGAACTATGACAAACTTCATGATCCTGTTTCATGATCATGTTTCCAAGTTCAATACTGAGGAGAATAATATGCCCAAAATAATAACTGAAGAAAAATAATGAATCTTGAAAATCTTAAATATATACATGTTCACAAATTTAATACTGAACAGACGAATATAGCCAATATTACAAAATAACTGAAGGAATATAATGAATTTTGAAAATCTGAAATATATGCATGTTCACAAGTTCAAGACTGAACAGAATAATATGGCCAGTATAATAAAATAACTGAAGGAATGCAATGAATCATGAAAATCTCACATACACAGGTAGGCTGAAAAGTAATGCACACATGCTTGTAGAAAGCGAACAAAAACAAATAGCAAGATCGGGCAAAAAGTACATTAAAGTACAATTCTTAAGTTTCAAAAGCATATATTTATTTTTCAACATAGTCACTGTTAAGGCTAACATATTTCTCCCAACATGTAACAAGTTTTTCATTCCGTCACTGAAAAATTCTTCCGACTTTTCTCGAATCCAGGACTTGACAGCTGCCTTCACCTCATCGTCCGAGGTGTAATGATTACCCTTGAGGTCTGTCTTGAGTAGAGGAAGAAAATAAAAATCGCAAGGCGCAAGATCGGGGGAATAAGGAGGGTGTGGAATCCGTTCAAACTTCAGGTTTCGCAGAGCCTCTTAAGTTGCGCGCGAGGTGTGTGGACGAGCGTTGTCATGTTGCAAGATTATTGGCGCCAGGCTGCCTCTAACACAACAAACTTGACGCCGGAGGTGTTTTAGAGTCTGTATGTACTGAGAAGAATTTACCATTGCCCCTCGTTCCAGAAAATCGGTCACATAAACTCGGCGAGCATTCTAAAACACAGTCAAAAGAAGTTTTTTGGCGGATGGTTGTGTTTTGAACTTTTTCGCCTGAGGAGAAGACAGATGTCGATATTCAGCGCTCTGTCTTTTCTCTTCCGGGTCATAACGATGGACCCATGACTCGTCCGTCACAATATTCAAAAGAAAGTCGTCTCCTTCATCACGGTAGCGCTGCAAAAGTTGCTCGCAGCATTCCAATCGACGCTGTTTGTTCTCGCCTGTGAGACGGCATGGTACCCATCGTGCACAGATTTTACGGTATCCCAATTGTTCAATAATGAAGCCGACACATTCCTTGGATATTCCAATATGGTTTGTGATACGCTTTTGAGTGATTCGCCGGTCATTTTGAATCAAATCGTCGACGAGTTTGCGATGATTATCATCTGTGGCAGTGATCGGACGTCCGCTGCGTGTTTCATCAACAATTATGGCTTTTCCAGGCTCACAACCACGAAATTTTATTACCCATCGATTTACAGTAGACCTATCAACAGCATCGTCACCATAAACAGCCTTTAAACGACGATGAATCTCAGTAGGAGTCACTTTTTCAGCAGTTAAAAATTTGATAACAGCACCCTGTTTAACTCGTGTTGACATAGCACTAGAACACGTCTCCATACTTCCACTTCTCGAAATACACTGGATGAACGCAACGACCTCAAACCTGCGCACGCGTATTAAGGGGGAATGTTACTTCCACATGCCACCTGGCGTGCTTCTGAAGGTCATTTCGTTCGCGCTCTACAAGCATGTGTCCATTACTTTTCAGCCTACCTATGTATATGAGCATTTCTTTTTATAAATTTGCTACTTAGTGAAAAATATGGCCAAAATAATATTCTTGGGGGTAAAGAGCAGCCGGTGTGTAGGGCTGACAACCTTGCTGCCATCTATCAGCCGACTGTCTAGAAAATGTGGGAACCTCGACATCTCACAACCCTATGAGCCCCCACAGCCTGTTACAGGGATATGTTTACTTTACTTTTACTTCATTTTTACTAAAGGAATATACCCATAATAATGAAAAGCTGAATAATATACCCAAAATAATAAAACAGCTGAATAAAATATGTAAATACTATTAACAAAAAAATCCTATTCAAGAAATTGATAATAAACCTAATTACAAAATACACTGTGAATCCTGATACTGATTCTGCTTCTCGGTGTTTTATGCTGAAGCAGATAACCTGAACATTTTGAAATAAGTTACTTCAGGGCATCTACAAACTGTCCCACAGTTGGGTTATTGTTTAAACTACAGTATGAATGAACTGAATCAAGTGTGTTCTCATGCGGATTCTGGTTCATGTTTTGGATATTAAGGCAGTTAAAACCCGCCTCTTTCACTATCCTCCACACGTGCTAGGCAGCAGTACTGTCAATTAGCAAACCATTCTGTGAAGGAAGACAATGAAGAAATGTGGGTCTAACATCCTTGAGGAAGATCCAACTATTTATCCCCATACTTGCCTCTTCCATTGATCTATATGGGGGCTGTTATCAGTGAGTGGGCAATGCAGCGTTTTCATTGGGTCAACACATGTTCCACCATTGAAATTATCGAAGAGGTTGTCATCCTCATCAATAAACATAGTTGTTGCCAGGTATTCACTGCAGCACCCACCTAAACAAACATAAAAAAATGAAGTTAGTGGGCTTCCTTACATAGTGGATTAATATTTCTTCATATTGGAAATAACACATATTACTGTACATGGGACTGCAGTTATAAAAAATCTGTATATCTGATTACATTACTCCTCATAGTAAAGTCGGTGCTACTGTATTCTCTCATAAATCATTTTATTGACAGTGTTGTCTGCTTTCCCAGCATTTTTAATTACCCTAAAGACATTAGTATTTGTGACATGTAACTTGCATTTTGATATACAGTTTCATAAATAATTAATGACAATGACATTTGAGAACTGAGTTCTTGGAACAATAACTTTGAAAACTATCCCTCATTACTCTCATGAACCACTTCTATCATAACTGAATATACTTCATTGCTTTCACTTTCTATGTAGGCCACAGTTCATGAAGACTAGAGCACAATTTGCAATGCTGCAAGTCCTGCCCTGACTTCCAAAATCCTCAAAACCCTCAATGCAGTCAAAGTTCTGACTGAAATGCAAGTTCACTCTGATTGACATTTCATCAAACTTGTGACAACAATGATCTCTAAAAGACATTTTATGCAGAGACTGTTGGAGTGTACAAAACACATGAGCATTGATGCCTGTCTTAAATGGAACAGTATTCAGGATGGAATGAAAGGACTGACTGGATGGGAGGGAGAGTAGTGTATGGAGAATATAGAATTTCGGGCGACATTTAAGGAGAGAGAGAGCCAACACTTTGTCATCAAAATTAAATCTCCTGCCCTTAGGCCTCTGTCTGTTCCTAAACACTGCTGCCAAAAGACTGGCAGCCTCTAAACTGAATGAAGATGAAAGATAATCCATCAGTGGGTCACTGTCCACATCACAGATTTTTTCAACTTCTTCCCCTTATATTAATTTTTGAGTGTGCAATGTGCACTATCCTTATTCCAAATATGTTCGTACAATTTCCCTTTCCATGGCATCAATTCCCAAAGCAATGCCAAATTAAGTTCTTTTAGCAGAGAATGCTTTGCTCTAAGCTTTGAGGAAGACATGCCTGAGTTCCCCATTAGAAACATTTATACTTACAGAGCTTAGAGGAAAGGAGGTTTCTTTCACTGCAAAGGTGCTGGCTGCTGTTGGTGATGGTTGCACTGCAGACATCTGACAGGAAGCAGAAGAACTATCTGCATAGACAGGAACAAATGTACAGCAGAGGGCACCAATGTCTTGCTACAGTTTCTGGAGGGAGACCGGTCATACAGGTCATCTTCAGGACTTGAAACTGAAGGCAAGGGATCAAAGAAAAGCATATGTAATGAAGGTTTGGGAGGTTGTGGGAGTGACTGAGCAGCAGAATATGGGCCACATGTACAAAGTGTACCCTTTGTGCTGTAGATAAATCACTTTCTGAGAAATGTCTGCTGCAAAAATGTTTATTGTACAGCATTCTTGTAGAATTAATAGTGCAGGATGTCCCAATTCTTCTAGCCCATACCAAAACCCTTTAAGAGCAGAATATACTGTCTCAAAATCCATAAATAATTCATTAACAAACATTACAAAAATGGTGCAGGTGCTGCAATTAATAAATCTAATGCGGACGTTGGCTAAACTGAATTCCTTCGTTGCATTAAGTGACACATAATAAAGTCATTACATCATGAAACAGACATATTGTTCTGAATCCCTGAAAAAGTTGGATGACAAGCAACCAGGGGCAAAGCGTAATTTCTTTCTTTCAATTTATACTGCAAGAAACAATACACAAATTATAACTAAGACATATAAAGCATGGAATACACCGTTTACACAACAACAATTAACGTTCAAAACAAAGAAGATACTACTGCATCAACATTTGCTTTTATTACGCTCATTAGAGACGCAACATGTTTCGACCATTTCATAGGTCATTATCAGGCATACACAGCACCGGTCTGAGCTGTTGTGTTGTAAACATCAGTTTATTCATCAAATAAAGATCCTTATTGTGTCTTGAAATTAAATTCAAATGTAAATGTATAACAAATCCTGGGTGAAATTTAAAGCTAAAGTCCTTATATAAAAATTTGTAGTCTAAAATTACAGAAGTAAAGATAAGAAATAAAACATTAAACCAAGAGAACAAAGATTAAGACATAAAAATTAATGTAGTGTTTTGTTGGAACACTCTGCGACCACTAAGTGTAGGCCTGCTTTTAAGCCAGAAGAAGCGACTACAGCGTGGGGAACCCGCATAACGGAATCTTCTTAGTAGGATAGGTTGTGTAGCCATGACCTCGGTAATGTCTTAGAGCAGTGCTTCTCAACCGCTGGGCTGCGGTCCAGTAGTGGGCCCTAGCATCAATTATACTGGGCCGCGAGAGGCTCTTCTGGAATTTGTCATTTTCATTTTCTAAGCATTTTTCTTGAATAAACATTTTATAGTGGAAATATTCTGAGGAGAATAATATTTGTGTCGAGAAGCTCAGGCACAGAACACCTAAATCTGTGTAGCAAATGTCAGTGACCAAGCCACATATTTTTAAACATGGAAGTGTTCATGAATGATCGGGAATTTTCAGACATCCAAATCTTTCAACATTTGGGAAAGGCAATACCGAAGTTTATGACCAGTCATAAAAATTGCTTGCAAGCCGATTACAACAATGGGCGGCATATCCTCTGTTCTCAGAACTGAGTGAAATAACATCTGTGTTGCAAATGTCAGTGACCAATCAGCAAGGAAGTATAAAGAAAATTTTTCCACTGAAATTGAAGTTCAAGGCAGTCTGTATCCAGTTCTCAAATCTAGTAATACTGAATACTGTTTCTTCACAAGTTGACATCCTTCTGCTTCTTCCCCTACTCAGTAGACTTCTATGGTGAGTTACAATGCATAAATATTTTTCTCACTGGCATTTTTTCCAAACCAACATCCTTAAAATCAATTTAATAATACAATAATCAATTTTACGCTGAATAACATAAGTTTTTGGTGATCAGCATGGGATATGTCAATGAAAATTATCACAACTTAATTTAATGATGTTGGTCTGAGGAAACTATAAAATCCTACAAGATTTCTTTAGTCCTGTGATTGATAACTAATTTAAACGTAATTTTATGTTTGTTAACATGCCACACTGTATAAATAAGTGTACTAATACTCTTTATGATTATGCTATAATTAATTACTAATATTACGTTAGCTTAGTTAGTTAGTTAGTTACTTATTGGAGAGGGTGGGTTTCCCCATGCACTTAGACCTGTATTGGTCCATTGTGCTTCCCTCTATGATTTCTACCAGTCTCTATATCCTACCAGTACTGGTGCTTACCATCAGTCCCGTCCAGCCAGCGAGACCGGCTCTACTAGCTGAGAGGTATCTATAATGCTTCCCACATCTACCAGAGGTATTAGAGACTGCTGTTGGGTGGGAAACGTCCGTAATTTGGCTCAGTGACCTCCTTTGGAGATATGACGTTCTTTTACATGCCGTACAGCTACGACACGGAACCCACGGCTTAAAGTCCCTCCCGGAGGACTTGTTCCCTGAATTTTTCCACCCTTAAAAATTCGATGACCTCCGCCGGGTATTTGAACCCGCGTACGAGTCATGAGGTGGGAATGTTACCTCCAGACTACGGAGGCCGCTTTTACGTTAGCTTAATGCATGAACTTTAACAAAACTGGAAAGGTATTTACATGTAAATTTGATGCGACTGGGCCCTCGTCTTATAAAAAAAGAACTTACTGGGCCACGGTCTCATATAGGTTGAGAACCACTGTCTTAGAGAGCTTAAGCTCAATATACAATAAGTGATATATATTAGGTTGTACTTATGAATGGAAAGTGTGTTGGCTGCCCCCTGCCCTTATGCTGTCGCTATAATGTAGTAGTCCCCACCAACGGTATCTCCACCTTATCGTGGTGGTGGGGTTTGAGAGCTCCTGAGACCCTGAGAGCTATGCCGGTGGTAGCGTAGCTACTGGTAGAGCTACCCATGCGGGACAGGTGAAGGGGTAGGAGCCAGATAGAAAGGGATACCCTGGTCCTCCAGGTTGGGGGTTGGGCATGAGGCCAACAACCTTACACCATAAAAACTAAATTGTTCAGAAATCCAAGGAAAGAGTAGCGAGATGGACCTATTCAAGACAACCTGGAAAATGTTTAAAGGATTTGAAAATTGGATCTTGGAATGTATTATCTCTCTACAAAGCCGGAGCACTAAAAATGCTACTTGAACAACTAGATAGCTATAAAATAGATATCACTGCTATACAAGAACTGAGGTGGTTGGGTAAAGGAGTCATGGAAAAGAGGGATCATGTTGTATTCTATAGCTGTCAGAAGAAGAGTGACATGTTTGGAACAGGTTTTATTGTTAATGAAAAAAGGAGGCATCTTATTTTAGACTTCCAGGCAAAATCTCACAGAACATGTAGGCTACGAATTAAGGGAAAGTTTTTTAACTATAGCCTTATTTGTGCACATGCCCCAACTGAAGATAAAAGTGATGAGGAGTAAGATTCCTTTTATGACGAATTGGATGAAATAGATGGCTAATGCCCAAAAAGGGATTGTAAAATAATCATAGGGGACATGAATGTTAAAGTGGGGAATGAGGATGTATATAGATCGGTTATTGGAAAACATAGCCTACATAACAAGTCAAATGATAATGGGATGAGATTAATAAATTTTGCTTCCTCAAGAAACATGGTAGTAGGTAGTACAATGTTTAATCACAAGGATATACATAAACGAATTTGGAAATCCCCTGATGGAAATGTGTTTAACCAAACTGATCACATCCTAATAGATGTAAGACACTGATCAGACTTGATGGATGTCAGGAGCTACAGGGAGGCCAACATTGACTCTGATCATTACTTAATAATATCAAAAATTTGAAGCTGAATATCTAATGCAAGGAAGATACATGGATCCCAGGCTAAGAACCCGTATTGTGGAAAATTGGTGGAACAAGGAGTTGCAACCAGATATACTGGATTAATTAGTGAATGCCTGGCAGGTCTCTCTGACAGTGAGGATGTCAGTGAAGCCTGGAGGGCCCCCAGAGATGTTATTATAAATGCTGCTGGTGCAGTTTTAGGACGAAGCATAAGAATTGGTTTGATGGAGACTGTGGGCAAGTGACAAATAAAAAAAACCAGGCATATAAGAGAATGAAGCAAAAGAACCATACTCAAGGGGCCGTGGAAGAATACCGTGAAGCAAGAAGAAAAGAAAAAAGATTGCATAAAAAGAAGAAAAGGGAATATGATAAAAAAGAACTGATTGAACTGGAGCATTTAAGAAGTTCAAATGAAATTAGAGCGTTTTATCAAAAACTAAACAACAGTCGAAAGGACTTTCAACCTAGAACAACCTTATGTACAGATAAAGAAGGCACGATATTGAGTAGCGATGAGGCAACACTGGAAAGATGGGCGCAATATTTTTAGGAATTATTAAATGGTAATGCCTCCGAACAAGTGGAAGGTGTGACCATAGACTGGAATCAAGGAAATTTTGAGGCTGAAGATTCAGCGCCGACCATAAAAGAAGTTGAACAAGCTATCAAAAAATTGAAAAATAATAAAGCTCCAGGAATGGATCTCATCATGGCAGAATTGGTGAAATTTTCAGGCCCAGAATATGCTAAGCACTTACATCAGCTAATAGTTAAGATATAGATAACTGAAATAATCCCAGAGGAATGGAACCTAAGTACTGTATGCCCTATCCATAAGAAAGGTGATGTCATGGTATGCTCTAACTATAGAGGAATTAGTCTGTTGTGCATAGCATATAAAATATTTTCCAACATTCTATTTAACAGACTCTCTCCCTTTGTGGAAGGCATAATTGGGGATTACCAATGTGGGTTTTGTCAAGGAAGATCAACTAAAGATCAGATTTTCACTATTTGCCAGGTCCTTGAAAAGTGTAATGAATTCCAAATTGAAACACATCATCTTTTCATTGACTTCCGATCAGCCTATGACTCCATAGATAGATAGTCCTTTTCTGGCAATGGAAGAGATGCACACTCCACAGGAGTTAATCGCCTTAGTCAGAGCCACTATGAGAAACACCCAGTGCCAAATTAAGATTCAGAATATGTTGTCCAGCCCTATAATAACTAGAAATGGAGTTTGACAAGGGGATTCCCTAGCCTGCCTTTTGTTCAATATAGCATTAGAGAAGGTAGTTAGAGATGCAGGCATCAACACAAGAGGAACTATATTCTACAAGTCAGTTCAAATTTTGGCATTTGGAGATGATATTGATATAAATGGTAGAGCACAAAAATCTATGAAAGAAGAGTTTGTTAATTTGGAAAGAGCAGCAAAAAAGATGAATCTTCAAATTAACCAAAATAAAACAATGTATATGCCGGTGGCTAAGAAAGACTGTGCTAATGGACCTGCATATATTGAAATCGGCTCATATAAATTTGAGGTTGTATGTAGTTTTACTTACCTTGGATCAGATGTTAACTGTAAAAATGACATCAGTGATGAAATATAAAAGCGTGTACTTGCGGCAAATAAATGTCTCCATGGCCTTAGGAAACACCTGAAATCCCATCTAATACCCAGGAAAACCAAAACTATGATGTATAAAGTACCTATAAGATCTGTGCTATCTTATGCCTCTGAGACCTGGCCACTGTCAAGATCGGATGAAAGACTTTTAAGTATATTTGAAAGGAGGATCTTTAGATAAATTTGAAGAAAATGGAATATGGAGGAAGAGGTATAACCATGAGCTATACAAACTATTTAATGAACCAGACATTATTGGATTTATAAAGGTGAAAAGGCTTGAATGGGCTGGACACATAATACGTGCTAGCGAGAATAGAATGATTAAGAAAATACTTAATACTAAACCATAAGGAAATAGGAAAGTGGGAAGACCAAGATTGAGATGGGAAGAATGTCTGTGGCAGGACATAAGAATTTTGGGTGTAAAGACCTGGAGGAATGTAGCATCGAATGGAGAAGAATGGCGAGCAATCCTGAGGAAGGCCAAGGCTCACAAAGGGCTGTCGTACCAGTGATGATGATGATGATGATGATGATGATGATGATGTAGTAGTATAACATAATCACAGTAAACTAGAGTTTCTTGAGATTATACAGACCTTCTTTTGGGTCAATGAGAAAGATTCTTAACATCTCATAATATTAACATGATATGCACGAAATATGAGAAGAAGAATTTTTTACTTCGTGTATATATTTCTAATTTCATTCGGCACAGTAAGGATAGCATTCATATACAGAAATAACATGCATGCAACTTTGTGCGTAAACGTTGACTCCCGCTTCACATCAAATCAAAATCCATATTTACCATTATGAATATAACATACCACCATAACTTCACAAACTGCACACAATTTATCCACCAACGGAACACATCAAATCAAAATTCATACTTATAGATTCCCACGAAACCCACCACCATAACCTAACACGTGAAACTCTTCGTTATTGGTGGGCAACATGGCTACCGTTCGTCACGAGTGCAACACTGCTGCCATCTCTACGCTTACTTTCAGTAACGAGATACAAATTGGCCGCCAGTGCCGATAGCGCAATCGGTAAGACGGTATGCTATCATACCACCGCTTTATATGTCCCCCCCCCCCGGACCCATAGTTCACAAGAATAGCAATAAATAATTTCGCAACCAAATCTCTTGTGCTTATTTATTTATTTATTTCATATCATATCCATGGATCATTGTACATGATATAGGACAAGTCAAATACTTTACAATACAATAAGTAATAATAATAATAGTAATAATAATAATAATAATAATAATAATAATAATAATAATAATAATACAATATATAACACAATGATATAATAGTATACAAAGATAATAAAATTATGATTCGAATGATATATATCCTGGGTGGTTATGGTTATGGAGAGTTTGATGGAATGAAGATTGGCAGGGGAAACCGAAGTACTCGGAGAAAACCTGCCCCAGTGCCACTTTGTCCATCACAAATCCCACTGGACCAGACCGCCTCGGTGGGAAGCCAGCGACTAACCGCTTAAGCTGTGGCACGGCCTTAGAGATAATATTGTCTGGTATGTTGCTTCACTGTAGTTTATGGTCCTGGTCTCTGTAGTGCTGGTGAAGCTTCTTGAAGTCTGCATATCTCCAGAGTAGCCTGTTCCGGTAAATCTCCACTGTGTTAGCTTGGTTGCTGGAAAAGGGAAAAGAAAACTGCGCAGTAGCGATTCCAAAACCAATTATTCATTACTTATGTGATTATAATTGATTAGAGCTAGTGCTTGCCCCATACAAGAGAAACTCATCCACTTTGTAGAAGCAATGATTAAGTAGGTAAGTTTTCAAAGCACTTCTGAACTTGAATAGTACTGGTATCTCTTTAATATGTAGTGGTAAATGATTTAGCAGTCGAATTCCTACATTGTTAAAGTTGTTCTTGTATAGACTTGTATTACATGGGACGATGTGTAAGTCGTCTTTTTTCCTTGTATTGTATGAGTGTAATCCTGAGTTGGTTGTGAAATCATTTAAATTGGATTTTATGTATATTAAAATTTCGTATATATACAAAGATGGTAAAGGTAATATATGTAATGATTTGAAAATTTGTTTACAACTAGTTGTTTTTGGGACCTGGGTCATAGCTCTTATAGCTCTCTTTTGTAATTTAAATATCAATTTTGCTTTTACTGAGTTACCCCAAAATATCAGTCCATATGATAGCAAAGATTGGAAATAAGCAAAATATAACGTGCGGACAGTCTCTAATCCAGTCACTCTTCTGACTACTCTTAGGCCAAAACATATTTTACATAAATTGTTTGCTAACTTTTGCGTATGTATAGTCCATCTCAGATGCTTATCTAGCCAGACTCCCAGAAATTTTGAGTGATCTGTGTAATTGATGACAGTGTCATAAATCTTTATTGAAGGGCATTCGAGTTGTAGTTTTTGAGGATGATGAAAGGCTATTGCTATTGTTTTTTCTTTGTTAATAGTTAATTGATTCCACTCAAACCACTCTGTGAGTTTGTTTATTGTTTCATTTGTTTTCCTTTGAATTTCGTTGGCGCTATTTCCTGTTATAAAAATGCTAGTATCATCAGCAAAGAACGTTGGTTTCCCATGCTCTATGACAGCCTCTAGGTCATTTATGTATAATAGAAACAACACTGGTCCCAGAACAGAACCTTGTGGGACGCCATGGCTAATGGGTCTCTTTCGGGATAGGTAATTACTGATTCGATTAGTTTGTTTACATCTGTATGTAATTTCTACTTCTTGCTCCCTGTTTTTTAAATATGTTTGGAACCACCTTAGTGTAACCCCTCGTATTCCCATTCTTGCCATTTTTCTTAGTAATATGTCATGGTCTACTAGGTCAAACGCTTTTGATAAATCTAAAAATAACCCTATACTTGCTTCTTTTTCATCTAGTGCTTTGTAGACAAAGTTCTTGCACCTTTACGTTTTTTTTATCTGTTTGGAACTGGGTTCAGAATCACTTCACTCGTATCTTTCGGAAGGGATATGAGTGAAGTGATATTAAACTTTGTTTAAAAAAAAACACAATGGAATAAACGCCTCTGCAGTACAAGGTGTTAGAGTTGCAAAATTGTTTATTGGGAGAAAGTTTCTCACATTAATTTAAGATTTCCTGCACTTAGCGTGCGAATTAATTAATTCGATTATTTTCGTGACTTGTTCGATAGTTTGCAACACTCGAATATTACTGCAGCTACCTTTTCTTCGGTTGTGCCTAACTTCAGTAGAAACATGCGAGCGGGAACGAGTGATGATAATATGATGCTGCAAGTCAGTGATGTATTTTGTAAGAGGTTACCGAAAGTGGTCAGTGTTGTATGTTTATATACAGTAAACGAAAGTTACCAATAAATAAATGCTGAAACAATAATTTAATTTAATGTAGTCAGCCATGTCGTAACTGAATTATACAGATGTTCTTGATAATTCTTCATTACAACCATGTTAATTGCTGTGCATAGTTGTGTCAATAATTATTTTGTTTTAGTACCGTTTAAAGAATAGGAACCGATTGTGCCTGCTTTTTGAAAACATAGTTCATATGCACGTAACATCTACCAACCGTTGGCGAAAAATAATTTGTGTGAAAGTTACCATTATTAACAAAAATAATGTCTATGTAGTCAGTCTTCACATTTTTTGTTGTTTAGATATGTATTTAATTCTTCTTAGTTCACAATTCATAATCGTAGTGTCAAATAGTAGGCTAGATAATGGGGGTTTGATCCCCTATGGCAGCAGGGACACTTCTCTGAACTTGCACCCTCCTAGCCTATCCAGCTGGTACCAGGAATTCTTTTCTGCAAAAGTGTAAAATGGCTGGGGCATGAAGCTCATCACTGACGTCCACCTACTGTCAAAGTTAAGAATGCATGGAGCTATACCTGCACTCCTCTATATTTAAGCACAGAAATATCTTCATGGCATGGTGCTTAATTAAGGAACTCTACCTTTTGCCCGATATCATTGACAAATCTGCCCAACTGCCCGGGAAGATTAGCAATCCTTGTTTTTCAGAATTACTGGATTTTGGACTTTGCCCATCATCTGGTATTCTGAAAACCAGAGAACATGTTTCGGAAACTGGATCTGTATCCATCCTCATGTGAGTGGAGATACCCTATTCAGTCCCTTACAAAGAGCTGGACCAGTGATTGAGGTTAGATCTATCTAAGGGACCCAACAAGGTAGATGTCACCCCCCTCACCTGAGGACAGACACAGATCCAGTTTCCAAAACATTGTTCTCTGGTTTTTAGAATACTGGATGATTGACAAAGTCTAAAAGCCTGGTAATTCTGAGAGTTATACACCATCGTTAGAACCCTTTTAAAATCCTTGTGCTGTTATATGCGTGAATAATGTTAATCTGCATGGACAAAAGTACAAAAACACTGAATTCACAATTTAATATTATTGTAAGGTAAAGTGAGCATTTTTTTTTCTTGGAATTTTTTAGGGACAGCCATTCTAAAGTCACTGGTGGGAGCTGGAGAAGGTAGTTTCCTTTTAAGTGGTACATAATACACCCTGTTTTTTATATATATATATATATATATGTGTGTGTGTTATTGGACAGTATCAATAAATTTAGGTCTGTGAAATGTAGCAATACATATATAATGAAAGTGATAGGATACAGTACATGAAAGTAGTGAACTAGCGTATGCACTTAAATATAATATGTAAGACATAATTATTTTGACAGTACCTTGATTATTTTGAAGAGGAGATCCTTGCAGTGGCATGGTATTTATCTGAAGAATTTATCGTCTTCAGTATTCCACGATTTGTTGCAAGTTTTTCACTAAATGCTTCACATAACAAGTTTTTATTCATTTTCACTCCCAAAATGACTTGTATTGTGTCCACATGAACTAACGACCTCTTCAGAACAGATATACTTGATACAGGAAAACACTTTTCAATGGGTGCATTGCTGCCAAGCAAGCACAATAAAAGTTTAGTAACCTCCTTCATGCTTCCATGTGGGGCATTTTTTTCTTTCAAATGCACACACATTTCAGACCATTTCTTACAGGGGGGATGGGAACTAAAATGTTCACTTTCTTTTTGCAATGGATAACTGCATAAATAAGTATATTCATCAAAAGAGGTTTAGCAAGGAATGCATTTTGTGCTTCTTTGCTTGGATATTTGTCATCGAAGTCCTCTCACCACTCGCTATAGAAAAAACGGAGCAACATGCAGTACATCTTATTACAGCAGTATTTTCTAAACCAGTTGTATAAATGGAAATTCAACTTTCAGTGAGTCACTGAATTTACACTTTTGCTTTGAAAGCATACATTACTGCAGGGGAGACCAGAAATTAGTTGTGTACAACACAACAGCTGCATCTTTTGCAGCTTGTATGGTGTGTTGTGTTGGACTCAGCTACCAGCATTATTTCCAAGATCCCCAATCTCAATCGGATAGAGGGCTGTGTTTACACACAGGGCTGGTATGGATTCGGTGCAAAGAGAAGAATTCCTGCCCCTATTTGTAACTGAACCTCAAATGCCCAGCCAAATTGAGTTAGTTACAATATGCTTCCCAGACTTTGGACTTCAGAATAAAAGATACCATCATTCATGTTCTGTTTTCAGGAGAGGGAGCTGACCAACTCTGTATCTGAAGCAGAAGATTCAGTATTCACATCAAAGCCAAGCACTGAAAAATTATCCTAAGCCATTTCATTGTAATGTTATATTTTAGCGTCCTGTTGCACTGATTTAAGTCCATGATTTATTTAAACCGTCTTGCAGTGCATACACTCATTTATTTCCTTCTCTCCCTCGCACTACATGTTTCGGCATAATAATGCCATCTTCAGGTGCTTACTTATCCACGCCAAACTAGTTCATTGCATGCCTTGTTCTCATATTAAAATAACTAAAATATGTATCTATCATATACATTGTCAAACGTTAAAAATATTAAAATTGTTCCTGAACAATAGATACATATTTTAGTTATTTTAATATGAGAACAAGGCATGCAATGAACTAGTTTGGCGTGGATAAGTAAGCACCTGAAGATGGCATTATTATGCCGAAACATGTAGTGCGAGGGAGAGAAGGAGATAAATGAGTGTATGCACTGCAAGATGGTTTAAATAAATCATGGACATTTCATTGTAATTCACATCCTGACAAATTTACCTGAGATTCCATTTAATGTTATTCTCCCCCATCCCTGTCATTTTTCCAAGTAGCTGTTGCCCTGGAGATTTTCCCACAAACATTCTGAATGTTTTTCTTGCTTCTCTCATTCTAGATAAATACCTTTGATGTAAGTACGAGGTCTGACAGTTTAATTCCTGGAATGGCCTCAGCGAGTCGCTGGGGTGTTGAGTCAGGCTAACTTATGTACCCAAGCACGTTTGGACATGTTCCAACTTGTGTCTACATGAGCCACAGACCAAATGAGTCATTTGTTCCCAAGCAGCAGAGAAAGAAGTACATGTCCTGTCCCTGCCTCCTTATCTAATGGGGGCTCTCTCCCTGGGGACAGAGTGGCTTGGATGTGAAGCTGACCACTCATCTTCATTTGCTACCTGGATTAAGAATGCATAGAGTTGTCCACTTACTCACCTATGTCTTTATGGTTTGGTGCTTAATTAAACACAAGAAGATTATGTTGTTATCCTTTTGATACACGTACAAGTTACTACGGCCTCCATACTGCAAGACATTGGGTTGTAATACTTCCCCAGGACAGTGGCATTGAAGAAGACTGATGATACTTTACGTGTAGGGCACCTGACAACTGATCATTAATATAAATCTATATTAAACACAGAAAGGAGCCAGTACA
Source organism: Cryptotermes secundus (assembly GCF_002891405.2). Taxonomy (NCBI): domain Eukaryota; kingdom Metazoa; phylum Arthropoda; class Insecta; order Blattodea; family Kalotermitidae; genus Cryptotermes; species Cryptotermes secundus. The sequence goes on along the minus strand of NW_019735555.1, from coordinate 250,269 downwards.
GGGAATTTGCTATGAGATATGCAGAGAATGATTTGTGGTAGGGAATTTTCTCTTTGCTGCCACATCCAAACTGGCTCTGCGTCCTACTCAGCCTCCTGTCCAGTGGGTTTGGAAGACCTTATCCTGGTGGTAAAGCAGCCAGGGCATGTAGATTATTATTCACCTTCATCTCATGCTGAGGTCAAGAATGTGTTGAGCATCTCTGCTCCCCAGTATGTCTTTATGGCTCAGTGCATAATCAGTCACAGAGAATGCCATCTTCATGCCATGGTGCTTGATTAATTGTAGGGAGAACTTTACCTTTAACAGCAAACATACACAAACCAGTAATCAATATTTTACTTTCCATTTATATTCACAGTTTCCACTTCTAATATCCGTTACAGGAGCTACATGCCCATCTTAACGGATCACTTAGTACTAAAACTCTGAGAGAACTCGCCAACTTACAGAAATCACTTTCAGGCAGTGATGATGCTGTTTGGAACATACAGGAAGCCATCATAGAGCATGGGCAGAAACGAACACTGGAAGAGTAAGATTGTTTCAAGACACCTGGTTATAGAATTAAATATGATTAACATGCATTGCATATTGTTTTTGCTTTAATTTGTGGTTATTCCATAGAATTTGGTTCCTGGTAGACTAATGGTTTAGATACAGTAGTTGCAAGCATTGTTCACAAAGTGAAAACAATTCTGTATTTCAGCATCCTGTTGCAAAACTTTAATTAAAACGTCTATGTATCCACAGTCCATCAATAATGCAACAATTGTTTATTCACCATTTAACACTTAACACAACATGTTTCAGCCACAGATGGCCATCTTCAGGTGTCTTAATGCGTCCAAACTGTTACGCTGCTCTGATGTGCGCTAAAACTGCGGGCTGCAGTCCACTTAAAAATAACATAAAAATAATTAATTAAAATCCATTAAAATTCCCATTAATTTTTCATTATTTTTGTAATTATTTTTAAGGGGACTGCAGCGCGCGGTTTTAGCACACATCAGAGCAGTGTAACAGTTTTGATACATTAAGACATCTGAAGATGGCCATCTATGGCCGAAACATGTTATGTTAACTGTTAAATTGTGAATAAACAATTGTTGCATTATTGACAGACTGTGGATACATAGACGTTTTAATTAAAAAACAATGTTAATTTAGTAATTTCCAAAGCTGGAATAGCTCAGTCAGTATAATGAACAGGCTATAGCCTGGAAGATAATAGAGTAAGAGTTCAATTGCTGGCAGAGACAGTGATTTCTCTCTTCCCCATGTGTTCACACCATATTTAGAGGTCTGCCCACCCTCTAATCTAATGGGTTTCATTTTACCACTTGATAGTCATGTAAAACCCAAACCAAAGGATCATAAAATCAATTTCCATTGTTGCAGCAGCTATCATATACACAAATATGCCACTGATATTCCTGTCCTTATCTCAAAATAATGAATCAGTGACATAGCTGTTGCACTCATACTTTGTTTTCAGGAGGAACTAGGTTTGAATATTGACTATTCTGATGAGGTTCCTCAGTCCCTCTAGGCAAATGCTCAGATACTTGGTTATAAGAAGGTTGTAACAGTTTCCACATTCCTCCCAATTCATCATTCGTGATTTGAGGCATTACAAACTATGCAGTTCATACAGCAATGTTAAATAAAGCAAGAAACAGCAACAATATTTACAAATAAAATTTGTGCCAGTCATGCAGTTTGTTATAGAGATATATATGATTCAAAACTGCAGAAGAATGTGGGAAATGTGTATGGGAATCTGACACAAGAAAGGCAGATTATACCCACATTAGTGTATTAGCAAAAGCTGCAATTTTAAACTGAACAAAAATAAGTCTCTTCCCAGACTTATTCCAAGCCTACTACATGAACAGCACGGTCAGTTACATCATTTGTTTACATAATTATATCCTACTGTCTTTAAAGAAGTATAAATGTAGCTTAACTTTATATGCAGAAGTTAGGTAAATAACAAGTATTTTTAATGCACTTGTGAATTATATTTCCACAGTCTTGACCAGTGCTCTCTTCAGCTTGTACACACCAGTATATATACCAGCAAACTTGTCAAAAGTCACATCTGACAGTGCATTGTATGTTACACCCTTGAGGCTGAAATAGTATGAAAGTATCTGTAAACATGTATTTTTAGGGAGAAGAAAGTAGGCACTGGGAATGACCAAAATTAAATGCTCATGCAGCAAGCTAAAATTAACGTTTCTGGTGTTCACTTACTATAACTGAAAAGTTAACTTCATAGCATAATTTCATAGCTTTTGGAAGTCAATGTTATCCTTCACTGAGTAATCATACATGCTCTTCATGTATAATTTTAATTACTGAAAAATTCTTACAGAATTGTAAGTCCATATGTGTAATCATATGTGCACCATTTTAGAAAATATTTTCAGAATTTTATTACTTCAACTTTCCTTATATGTAGAATTTCTTATAAAAAAAGGAATTATTTTTAAAACCTGGCATAAGAACTTTACTCTTTAGTGTCAATTATGTAAGACTGGTGTGTGAAGAGAAGAAAAGAGAATATAGAAGAAATTAAAAAGAAAAAAGTAAATGAATAAATAAAATAAAATGGGACTTACATATTGTACAATTGTACAATATTCACTTATTAAAAAAAAATGTTTTTGTTCTCTTATCCCCACGCTCCAAAATGAAATACAGCAACTCCTGATTATCCAACATCCAAGCATTGAGATTTCTCATCCAACTGGCCAATTTGTGATGCACCTATGTTCACCCATTACATGGTAGTTCTTCCAACTTCCACTAGAAGTGCTACCCATAGTCCTTCCTCATGCAAGTGATATTACAGGCAAGGCTAGTCGAATTTGTGAATGTGTGTATGCAAATTCTTTCATATATCAATCCATTACATTTAAGAAGTCTCCAGGCAAGAAGTGAAAACTTTGTTGTGTTGGCTTTGTATTGGACTTCTCATTCAACTGTTGCAACCCATTTCCCACGCGTGGCGAATAACTAGGAGTTTAGTGCACTAAGTTCATTGATTGATTCTTGGTTTACTTAAAGACATTATTCCATTGGCACAGATAAATGCACCTAGTGTCAAATGATGAGGGAACTGTGAATCATAAACTGGAAAAGATGTGAATGAAAGTAGTCAACAATTTAAGGTATTAAAACTGCAACTACCTGGAGGAACTGAGGGTGACCAGGAAAACCCTTGGCCATGATATCCTGTCTCCAGGCAGATATTCAAACCCTGAGCCTTCTGAAAAGGAGACACTATAGTGTAACATTTGGTAAAATTATTGGTATGACATTGGACACTTTTTTTTTTTGCTTATTGTCTTATATCAGTCACTTCTAAACAACTGCATTTTGTTTTATTATGATATGCCAAGTATTTAATTTTTCATAATCATTATATTCGGAATGAAATGTACTGTTGTCAACTGAACTGTTGTGCGACTGAACAGGACTCTTTTTACATACTGCACTTACATTTGTTCAGATGTTTTCAACTGTTTGGTATTGCACACTCACTGACAACTACACCTGCTGCTGTCTACAAGGCAACACAAGATGTCATCAAGGAATTTGCAGATGATGGTGTTCTCTATCTTGAACTTCGAAGTACGCCACGCAGTGTACCAGGAGTTATGTCTAAGGCTCAGTACATACAAGCAATGGTGGATGCTATTCAGTAAGACAGCAATGTTTTTGTCCTCTTGCTTTAAAATTTTATATTATGCTCATTCAGGTTTCCAAAGTTATCACATTTATTTTCTTAACCACTTTTGCCTTAAAAATACTGGCAGAACTCACACCTGATAGAAAATACTGGAAGCATAAAAATGAGGAAGGGGCATTTATTTATATGATACTTAAAATAAAATCAAAACTGAGAACTTTATGCTGGCATTCACAATTAAATCTGCCATTAGAGAAATTCATATGCAAAATCCCAGGAAATGAAAACTTTGTGTAGCATTAATACTCTATAGACTTGTGCAGGGTATTTTTTAATGAACTTCACGCAGTCACGGCCGTACGCTTCACTGCGACCGGTGCACCACTGGCTGCAAAACATGTGAATTTTACCTATGACTAAGCATGCCGATAACATATGGAATGAAGAGAAGTTCTTACCTTTGTTCACAGATCACAGGAGGTGTTGAAAACACTGTCCCTCTACACATGAATATCTTTCGAAATTAATTGTTTCGTTAAAAAACACACGTACAACATTCCTTCTTGCACTTTCAGCACACCAGGCACCAACTTTCACTGGATGGCTTCAGCAATTGTGTTGCCATTCTTGCACTAGACTTTGACTTTTGAGCTAGACGTTTCAGTGATTTTCTAGGTGTATGTTACAAGTCTTATCCCTGTGTCATCTAACTTCTCCTCAGTAAGCACTCAATGCTTATGTTTGTTTTCTTATCTATTAAAGAGTCCCCGTTGTTCTAAGTTTATTCACCAAATTATGAATTGTCTACTGGGAACTCTTTCATCACAAAATTTAAGTGGAAAGTTCTGCCGACACTTTCCAACATATCCGTATTTCATGTAGGTGTCATACAGAAATACGTGTTCTAAAGTATAGCAGACAATGTTGTGCCACAATGCTGACTGTTAACTGGGAACAAATGGATCATGGCACTGATAACTACTGCCTACTGCCCACTGTGTAACATAATACTGCGTAGAGGTCTAAAAGTTATTTTCCTCTATTCCAAACATTATCGGCTATAAAGCATACTGAGTCAGTGACAAAAATTGCATGCGTTTTGCGGCCAGTGATGCACCAGTAGCAGTGAAGTGAAAAGCCATGAACGCATCTAGTTACTAAAAATATTCCCTGTATTTGAATCTTGAATAGACTAACTAATTCTGAAGTTTTCTTCAGTCGATCCAGTCAAATGCTAGGACTGTACCTTGAAAAGACCATGGCTACCTCCTTCCAAATCCTTACCTGCTCACCACTCTTAATCATTACTCCATCTCATTCTTGATTTACAGAACTATTAGCTGTCTAGGTTATGCAGTGTTTAATGACAGGATAGTTTTTGAATCAGCTGGAAAGGATATCAAATACTGATGTGGCCTCTTGTAAGGTACTATCCCACTTTCTAGAGAGCCTTGAGGAAGATGCAAAAGACTATTACATATACTTGGGCTGAGGTTTGGGTCTGGGGCCTCAAAATTAAGAGACAAAATTAAATAATTTTAAGTTGCAGTTCTCTTACAGAATTAATTTAGCCATACACAGAATCTTTATCCCAGCCCTTTCAGTCCCTTGATCATAACCCCTAGGATGTACGAGTATCAATGTATAACATTGTAGATGTTCAATGAGCATAAAATTATCTGTAACCTGGTGGATACTTTAATGAATTTGCTTATACTGTAATGTTTTGGTTTCCTGAAAATGACAAAACATACTTTTCATATTAGTATTACTTCCACTCTAGAAATAGTGGAACTTCATTCTTAATTGGTAGCATACCCATATACAGTATTTCACTTCACAAAGGGATTATCAAGAATCAGTTTATAAACTTTATGATACATTGNTCTGTCCACAAAAATGCATAAAGCTTCTGCACAAAACGTTTCTGCAGTATAAATGCATGCTGCTGACACACTGTCTATATTTTATCTGGCAAGAGGAGAGGAAGTTTATGTTTTCATTGCACATTCTCCAGTCACTTGGCTTACTGTATACACGAGTGTGGGCGAGTTCTTATCCTACTTTTATCCTTACAAAACTCTGTCTGTTTATATGTCGGACTAAACACACAGAGGTACTGTTCTTGGAATATCCCTTGAATGCCCCTTGCGTCCTCGTCCCTTCAGAATCGACTGTACCGCATTCTGAATGGTGTAATTTACGAGCAGCCTCTCAATTTCGGCTTCTTCCATGCGAAATGGGGCCATGGTGCATAGTTGAAATTGCGATGTTTTATAAGCGTTACAAATAGAGGAGACCACTCGCCATCATTGGCCTACTTCCTGCTAATACGAGACTGATGTTGCATGTGTGCGCTTCGCGTGGAAAACAGAGTTACATACGGACAAAGTGCATGAATTGTGACGTCGGACCCTGCATTCAGTTACATGCAACATTCAGTTAGATGATGCGGGATGGAAGACAGTCTACTTATAAAGCTGGTGTCCAAAAATAGTGTAAGTAGAACAAGAATTTCTATCTTAAAATTAGATTTTAAAACACTGTGCGCACGCGTGGACTGCAAGTCACCATACGGTGTTGTTCGGCCATGCGGCTTTACTTTAAAGGTCCCCATATGGTGTCTTTCAGCTCATAAAGTTTAAGGGGATATATGAACCCATTATAACACTAACTAAATGACTTCATGGGAGCTGACTCCTTGAGAAGCCACCAGCTGCTCAGCTACTGAAGAATTTCCAAACATTTTATGGAACCCAAATATTCATTACCATGTTCACAAGAGCCCTCCACCAGTTCGCATCCTGAGACAGATGAATCCAGTCCATACCACCTCATCCTATTTCTCTAAGATCCATTTTAATATTATCCTATCACCTACATAAATGTCTTCCTAGTGGTCTCTTTCTTTCTGGCTTTCCCACCCAAATCCTATATGCAGTCTTCTCCCCAATGCATGCTACATACCTTGCCTATCTCATCCACCTTGATTCGATCATTGACCCATTATAACACAGGCCTCAAAATATAGTCCTGTTCTAAAGCATATATACTGTTCAGCTGCTGTGTAGTTTACTGTTCCTGGAAGATAAAAGCATGATTATTTTTTTTCTACAGAAATTCCACTGATGGTCAAATCCTTGTAAAATTGATGGTGTCATTAGACCGCCAGCAAGGACAAGAATCTGCAAGTGAAACACTTGATGCTGTTCTAACTGCACATTCCCAGAATCCTAAACTTATTGTAGGACTAGATCTGAGTGGAGATCCAATGAAAGGGTCACTGACAGATTATCTGCCAAGCTTGGCTCATGCTAGGAATGCTGGACTCAAGATTTCCATTCACTGTGCAGAGGTTGGTATTTGTGGCCATAGTATCACTTCACATACAAGAAACTATTATAAAGGAAACAATGTTTATGAACATGCCACTTCACTCCTGTTATGTGAAGTTTAAGTGTTTGGAGGAGATTAATATGTAATCCAGCTTCACCCATTACAATTGCTTTCTGGATACAGTTACTCAGACGTTCAGGCATTATGAAAACTAAAGGTGAAAATATTGAAGGTAGGAGGTATTGGACTTATCACCACTAAACAAATCTAATATATTTGTTGGGATTACCTAACACAGTGATACTCACTGCATGTGGCCCAACTTTTACTTTCATGCAACCCTCAAAATGTGTAATTCAATTCAGTAAAATCTTGTTCCACTTGGGGGATGTAAGGTGAGGTAAAGCTGTCCCAGTGCTTAATTAATTAAGCAACATGCCATAAAAATGTGTGGAATATAGCTTCACCATTCTTGACCTCTGCACTAGATGGAGGTGTGTGGTCACCATCATGCCCCAGCTACTTTGCCCTCAGGGAAAGAGCCTGCTTAGGAGGCTGCTGGGTGGGTCCCAGAGCTGGTCTGGATGCTGTGGAGAAGATAAAAATGGCTTGCCCCTGCCAGGAATCAAACCTGGGCCATGCAGCCTGTAGCTGGAGCTATCCCGGTGCTTAATTGGGTGATATGGCACTTTCAGTTTCAAGTAGAATTTCTGTCTAGAAGCTGTCAATGCCATCTGGTCATTTATTATGGGATGAGAAAGAGACTGTCAGATACAGAATTTACCAGAAAATGCAAGTTTGGTCAGCAAAACCTTTCAGTATGGTCTTGCAGTAAAATAACTGTTTCACATTTTGAATAAACATCCCTCAATGAGGAGATATTCAGAAAACTGAAATACATTAAACATAAACACGGGTCGAGACACACCCACATATATATTTAGATAATTTTCTTTGACTTGTTTCAAAGAACCAGCAAATATAGACAATATATTTTTTTTTAATTCTGACCATCAGTGTAAAATATGACTAAAGTTCTGTGCAGTAGGTGAAGTTACCGTCTTAAAAAACATTAAATGTTGCATAATCATATTTTATTAAATACATGAATAAAATCTTCAATCCATAATAACCTCAAATTTAGTTGATTCTATGAATTTTATTGCATTCTTCAATGGGAATTTCAGTACTCATATGCAATGGCCTGAAACAGGGCACTGAAAATGTATACATGGCCCTAACTTGATTTCTGACGAGTAGTATTGACCTAACTCCATGTTCAGACCTGCTGTGGTCTATATCAGAAGTCCTCAATTGAATAGGCTTCCGCAAATTAACTTTGAGAAAGACACAACACTGATACCGAATTCTACACTTATTTTACTCAAATGTCAATTTGATAATAATTTGAAAACCTGTAATCACTAAATTTCATTATGTAACTTTGAGGCTGGACATAATAAAAATTCCCAATTTTGCCCCCATCAGAACTGGAGATTTGAGATATTCCCAGTTATCCACATGAGGATTATTTGGTTTGTGAACTGTCCATGCACCTACTTTATTTAAATTATTGTTCTGATTTGTTTAAAGAAAAGCATGTGGTCATATACACAAGTATGGTAAATAAAGCATTCCTCTCTCCTGTCCTTCACATTACACGTTTCTACCAAACTATTTCTGACATCATTTACACACTAAACCTTGCTGTGGAATATAGAAAATTAGAGGAGAAAATAAAGAGACTTGATACTATACTGCTACTATTGTATTTATAATTGATGAAATGACCCTCATACCACTAGCCCAGATAGTCTAGGATGCAACATGTGTGTGTGTGAATTAAAGTAAGATAATTTTGGGGGGATTATCAAGGTTATTTTATAGACTGTCCACATTCCCTCCTTCAGCTCAGCTAAACTGAAATGTTGAAGTTGATCTGTTCCAGTGTCAAGAACTAATCATTTAATATTCTCTGAAAAACACAATCTTAATTTGATTCCAGATACCGAATCCAGATGAGGTGGAAAAGATTTTGGACTTCCACCCTGATCGTTTAGGTCACTGTACCTGCATTCATCCACTGTATGGCGGATCTCAGGAATTATGGATTAAACTCTTGAACTCTCACATTCCTGTTGGTAAGTACAAAATGTGTTACTTGTATGACAACTGGTGTGGAAATTTGAAATGCTATGAAAGTTATTGAACAGTTTTGTGTTCTCTACACACTGTACATGAATGTATAATGGTAAGATTTCTGTATCTCCAGATTCTGATGAAATTTGGTAGTGTCACAAATTTAATTTTGGCCCATTTCAGTGCAATATAACCACCATCTTCATCACAGCTGAAATCAGGATTTGTTTTTCCTCAGAAATGGGTAATCCTTCGCAAAAACAAATAACATAGAGCTCACTGAGATTCACAGCTTTTAGTTCAAACATTTTAACATGATGTGTAACTAATCAAATACAAGGAAAAGCAATTGATCCTGGCCTTCATGAATGGAGGCACAAGCAGTTAAACCTTAAAAGACAACATATCAGTATTAACCAGCATGGTTCCCAATGACATAACATTCGTACCATTTTGTGTCAATAGGTCAGCACGGAAACAGACCACACTGACAGCATGTGATCTCTTATGCCCTACTTTATTCCTTAAGAAAAGAAATGGGTATGTTGATTCATGCAATTCATTATAATATTTAATTGCACAACAATTATCTGAAGTGTAAAGTGATGAGAATCTCATCTAAGGCAGACTTAGAAAATGAGATGTCAGCACTGTTCAGAATTTATCTTCCATGTTTGAGATAGCCAGGTGTTTTCTTCATAATACTGTACTTACAATAAAAGTCTTATTAATTCATAGTATCACCAGTATGAAATTCATTGGTGCCCTCAACCTGGAAGATACATTTTCATATGTTTACACTGTAAGAATCATTAAAGTTTTGCTAACATATAATATGAAATATTTTTTAGATCTGCTAGTGACAGACCATGGTTAATTTATAATTCATCTCACAGAATAAGGGTCATGTGGAACAGATGTGTTAATGGAAAATAAAGAGAACTATAAAAGGAATAGTTGAACCCCTGCTAACATGTGCCATTAACCCAGAAAACAGTCAACCTGAATACAGAGTTACTTTGTCTCTTGAGGAGAGACTTTTCAGATGCAGTCAAATGTGACACAGTTCTATCATTGTCTTTGTTATGATACAGTCCTGTTTGTTATCCTTTTCTAGCCTTGTATGTTGTTCACTGTAACACAACTAAAATGCCGAGCAGATAAAACCTACCATTGAAAATTTGATAATTCAGACT
>NW_019735555.1:225960-238990 GCF_002891405.2 Cryptotermes secundus | reverse complement strand
CCTTATCGTGGTGAGGGGGTTTGAGTATGCCAAGGACCCTGAGAGCTATACCAGCGGTAGCGTAGCTACTGGCAGGGCCTCCCTTGCTGGACAGGTCAAAGGGTAGGCATCAGACGAAGAGAGACACCAAAAACTGATGCCGGAAGCAGCGTCATCAGCAGCGACTTGAAGCACAGAGCAAATGATGCTCGAGATGGTTCAAGTTCGTATAGCAACAGGCGTGACCAGAGTGGTTTGAACGGCTGCTGTACTGCGATGTGGAAAGCAAATGGAAACACTACCACATTATCACTTTTCCTGGATAGTCTCTTTCCAAAAACAGAAGATCGCATTAAGTGGAGGAACTGTTTTGGAAGAGACTGTGGACCTGTCATCTGACAGATTACTGATGAATGAATGAATGTTTCAGCAGCCATATCAACGTTGGCAGACTTGAATAGCGGCCAAGAGCAACTATTTTGAGGGCCGATGTGGATCTGTGTATGTGTATGTGAATACCTTGTAATATGATGTGATAAAACCACAGTCCACGAAATTAATGACTGTACCACAGAATTCTGCCAGTGAAATATTCTTGATAATCCTCATACTGCTGACAAGTGCCAGAATATTTAACATGCTGTGGTGATCATCACCAAGAATGTTGCACAGCATCCCATGAAGATGTAAGATGTTCTTTGTCATAATGTGGGCAGTTCACCAAAATGTGTAGGATGGCGCAGGGGTACCCGACATAGTATACAAATAGGTGCCAGTGACTGTGCAACAAATATTCATGTTGGGCGAGTGTAACCAGGCGGAAGGAACATAAGGATGATGTCTCCTTCCTGGCAGAACTGAAGGAGGATTGCATACCTGAACCAGTCGTTTCACCACCTGCAGTTTCTTTTCTGTGTATGGATCCATCCATCTTGCCAGGGAGAGGAAACAGCATAACAAAGATATAATCAAGTATCACTGTCTTAGACCTCATTTTCATGTCAGGTTGCAGTGCAAGGCCACCTCCTTAGCAGCTGTGCTGACAGTCTCTTCTGCTGGGTAGGTCTGTATGGCCAGAAACCAGCAAAGCACAAGACTTTTCCATGCCTTAAGAATGCCTAATGCTTCATGCAGAATATCCATAATAATCGGGTGCTGGGTGTATAACTTGGAAACTGCTAGGCACTGCAACCTGACATGAAAATGAGGTCTAAGACAGTGATACTTGATTATATCTTTGTTATAGCAGCCATATAAACACCACTCAAACTGTGACCTGGCCTTCACGAATGGAGGCACAAGCAGTTAAACCTTAAAAGACAACATATCAGTATTAACCAGCATGGTTCCCAATGACATAACATTCGTACCATTTTGTGTCAATAGGTCAGCACGGAAACAGACCACACTGACAGCATGTGATCTCTTATGCCCTACTTTATTCCTTAAGAAAAGAAATGGGTATGTTGATTCATGCAATTCATTATAATATTTAATTGCACAACAATTATCTGAAGTGTAAAGTGATGAGAATCTCATCTGAGGCAGACTTAGAAAATGAGATGTCAGCACTGTTCAGAATTTATCTTCCATGTTTGAGATAGCCAGGTGTTTTCTTCATAATACTGTACTTACAATAAAAGTCTTATTAATTCATAGTATCACCAGTATGAAATTCATTGGTGCCCTCAACCTGGAAGATACATTTTCATATGTTTACACTGTAAGAATCATTAAAGTTTTGCTAACATATAATATGAAATATTTTTTAGATCTGCTAGTGACAGACCATGGTTAATTTATAATTCATCTCACAGAATAAGGGTCATGTGGAACAGATGTGTTAATGGAAAATAAAGAGAACTATAAAAGGAATAGTTGAACCCCTGCTAACATGTGCCATTAACCCAGAAAACAGTCAACCTGAATACAGAGTTACTTTGTCTCTTGAGGAGAGACTTTTCAGATGCAGTCAAATGTGACACAGTTCTATCATTGTCTTTGTTATGATACAGTCCTGTTTGTTATCCTTTTCTAGCCTTGTATGTTGTTCACTGTAACACAACTAAAATGCCGAGCAGATAAAACCTACCATTGAAAATTTGATAATTCAGACTCGTTTACTTTAAAGTTCTCATGGGGAGGCCTAATGGTGGAATAAACCTCTGGGTTCACAGAAGACAGAGAATTTCTTGAGTTCAGCTGAGTTAATATCAGCTTCAAAGAATAATTCAGCTCCATGGAATTGGTCTAATTCTTAATCATAATATTATACTGAAACATCTTGTTGCACTGTGTGTTCTAACTTTGTGTTCCCACTTCTTGCTGTCTCTGTGCAACTTCATTGATATATTAATGTTTGTGTCTTTGTCTCTTTATTGTATAAAACTACATGTTGCTCTGCTTGTACACTGTTCTGCTTAAAAATGAAAAGCAGAAGAGCATAACAGCAAAGCAGCAGGTTCTTTCAACCCAACATCTTATACACCTGATGATGGCCAGTTAGGCCAAAACATGTAGTGTTATACAATAGATGAAGGAATATGAATATTCATATATAGACAGAGTTGCACAAAAGATGAGTAGTGGGAACATAGAGTTAGAATAATTCTTAGTCCTTTATGCTATGAATTAACAAGGTTTTACTGCACTAATCCCATAGCTTGCACATCTGTAGTTTATGAGATTGAATTTAACAAACACACTGGAATTCTTTTGTTGCTGATCTTTACAGCATCTTTGATTAAATATATGAAATATCTCCTCTACTGGGAACATCACTGCTGATATAATAAAACTGACTCTCCATATTACTGTTCACTTAGCATGTATTGCCACAAAAGGGGCTGGGAAAGGAATGAGGTAACAGTCACATGAAAGTGAATAAAAGGCAATTACAGTGGGCTTCAAAAAGAAAAGAGTGTTACTAAGCTTCCACTGTCTCCTAAATGCTATGTGCAGAAATCTGTACAAACCACTGCAAAACAGGAATTTGAAATGTGAGCAAATACAGTGTACTGAATGTCCAGTATATTACTATGTAAATACAGACTTCTCTAACACTTTTATTCAAAACAGTTACATGATATTTGAGGGTAACTAATAAATGCACTTAACTTCTGGTGTAACAAGAACAAAGACACAATTCAGAGATATAACTGAAAAGCTCCATGGTGGACTTGAGTACATGGTAAAATACTGGAAAACATTTGATAGATTACAAATTCAAACAAAAGGCCATCTCTCTTTTCATTTTAAATTCACTTGTATATAAGTTCAGTAACATTCTGATCGATATCTACCTTTAGTTGTGCTGTTTAATATGAGCAACATGTGGTAGCATTGTGGGAATCCAATGAATTTATTGTACATTCAAAAAAAATTTTCCCCCTTCCAAGGAACTGTTGAATTGTACAAATAATGTGCCTGTTATGATACCCCTTTCTTTTTCAGAACTCTGCCTAACTTCTAATGTTAAGTGTGGAACAGCAGAAAGCTACAAGAAACATCATTTTATTCATCTGTTCAGTGTTAAACATCCTGTTGTTTTAGCAGTAAGTACAGACAAATTGAAGTTACTGTGTATGTCATGTTAATATTTCAAACAAGACAACATAATATCCCCTCAGATTTTATCTCTGAAGAGAAAAAATTTTTAAGATCCATCAAATATGTCTTACTTTTATTTACTTTTGGTTTCTTCTCATACTTGTTTTAAGGTATTGAAATATTAATATTATTTTATTTTATTTTATTACACCTTAGTTTCTTACCTTACTCTAAAGAAAGCATTTTCTAAATTTAATGACAGCAAACTAGCCTTTCAGAGGCTGTTATGTAATGAAAGAGAGTTTAGAATTGCTTTTCTTGGTTATTAGTCTAAAAGTTTATCAAATATTATTGGCACTGTGATGTCTATAAACTTTGTAGTGTCTTTGCTGTATTATTCTACATGTAGGCTTCTTGGTAAGAAATTACATTCTTTCATTGTTTGTATTCTGATACTGTATCTCAAATTATACACTATCAAACAGAAGGATGATTCATGAATAATGCATTGGAAAGGATCTGAAAGAAGTGGCCATGGCCTTATTGAGGTACTGTCTTAGCATTTGCCTGTAGGGCCTGAGGAAAACCATAAAAAACTCAGTCAGGATAGTCAGGTGTCCTGGCTGAGATTCAGACCCAGTACTTCTTGAATTTAAATCTAGAGCAGTATTGCTACAACAACCTTCGCAGTCCATCATATAGGCTTTCGTCTTACCACAGCTTTAATAATTTCCCCATTATGATTACGTATGTTTTATGCTATACATGTTTCTGTGAAATATTTTAGTTATAGTATAAGACTGCTACAGCATTTCTTGCAGGGACAGAGGGTAGAGTCCATAGTCCATAGAGTTTCTGTAACCTTGAGATTATTTTGGAAGAGCAAAATTCAATGAGCACCTGTTTTGCCTTATCAATCTGAAATGTATCTTAAATTTCATATATGTATTTTGGTCATTGCATAAATACTGTACACACAATAACAGAGATTCTGAACTTAGTTAATTAATATAAATTTCATTTATAAAGTGGGTACTGACACTGTCCCAACACCCACTTCATATCGGGGTCTCATTTATAACATACCTTGACAAAAGCATACTCTTGTCAGTTTGTTTTTGTAGTAGAATCATAAACAAACAAAAAACATGCATACTGTAATTACAAGCTTGGAGGGAAATGTAGACAAACCCAAGAGAAAGCTTAGTCACATGTACTTTACAGGTTGTCTCCTTCAGTAGTACCCTGGCTTGGAAAAAAACAATTCCTCTATCCTAATTTCATACAGTATAAACAGTATGTCTCTTATTCAAGAGTTTGATGGTGACTTAATATCCACAAGGGGAAGAATTTGGTTCTCTGTATTGGTCACTGTTCTTACGTTACTATTATAGAAGATGGTCAGGAGAAGTTTAAATACCTGTTTCATTATCAAGGTTATATTTTATGAAGTTATTCAGTTTCTAGATTAGTATGAACAAGAGACAGAGAGAATACAAGAATCATTTATTTACTGGAGAAATAGTCCTAAGAAACAGTGACGCAGGAATGCTGGATACTGTGTGAAATTCATCAAATAATAGAATATAGTTTATTTAAAGCAGGCTAACATTGTTTGAGAAATTCCACTATCAACAACACATTCAGTGTTCCTTTTATTTCCTGGTTCTGGTATGTAAGGGTCATTTCACCTATCTTCCTTTTCAGTTTTCCTCTACTTCATGAACCCTCTAGATCACAGATAATCCTGTGATATTACAGAATGCATTTGAATTGTTTATAAGAGGTCTGACAATTAAATAACTGGCATAAATTATTTCTGCATTGGTGAGTTGGCACATGTTGGATCACATAACCAGACAACTGAGAAGTTTTGTGTCAAACAGATATTGGGATAAATTTCTTCATGGTTGCAGTTCATTTACCAGAAATATGTTATTAGAACATTAAAGTCTTTTAGCAAAGACAGATGGGAAGATTACTTAAAACTTCCAAGAACAGATCTGGTAAAGGTGAAGTAGTCCTTATGCTTTAATTAAGCACCATGCCATGAAAACATGTGGGGGAGTGGAAGTATAGCTCCACCATTCTTGACCTCAGCACTAGATGGAGGTGAAAGGTCAGCTTTATGACCCAGCTGCTTTACTCCTGGGAAAAGAGCCTCCAGTACCCTCTGGATAGGAGGTTGGGTGGGTCCAGAGCCGATCTGGATGCTGCAGGAAAGAGAAAAATCTCTTGCACCTGCTGAGGATTGAACCTCAGTCATCCAGCCTGTATGTAGTTCATCACAATACTGACAGGTATCCCGGCTCCCATGAACAGATCTGGACATATAAAAGAAAAGGCAGCAAAGCCTATGGTCTAAATCATTTAACATGGAGGATGCCCATCTATAAACATATGAGATTATGCACAAAGGAGGAACATTCACAACAGACAATACGGAATGTAGAATGTTTTGTTCTAGTATCAATATTCTGTTACCAATCTAATATCATTTATTAGGAGCAAAATTAAGTGAAGAAATCTATTACAGCACAAATACCTGAGACTGTACACATATGGGAGTAGCTGCTGTTATCTAGCACATCAACAATCAGTGATCTTAACACTTTGCAGACCGGCAATTTAAATATTTAAATCACCCTGGGGACTGCCATTTTTTTACCTACTACCGTAACTTGTGCACTGTTCACTTTAAAAATTAATGTAAAATTTCCTAATTAATTTTATGAATTAAAAATTTTTAGAACACTTACTAATGCTCCTAGAAGTGCTTGAGGGTTTGATGTTTCTCGAAACATTCCCCTCTGTGAATGGCATTACACAAAACTTGCAAATGTAGACATTCGTACTCCTTTTCTTGTGAACTGAGCAAACACGGCATTTCCTAGAAGGATGCTTCCCCTTGAAATGTTCACTCTTCATAATTTTTGCGAGTGTATGTTTCCGCATATTACCCAAAAGTCGCCCAGGGGGGTCAAAATGAGGCCTGCGTGGGGTGGGAGTAGACGGGCCCAGTCGCACTAAGACTGTTTCTGCTGCAGGTTCTCCCGCCACCGTGTGGTCTGTAGCCCAGGCTTTTGCCATATTCAGCAGAAATACCTTGTATTTAAATTTTGAATGAGGGTTTAGATTTTTGAAAACCAAAAATGAATTGAAAATGGCACAATTTATAAGCCACAAAGGCAACTTTCTTTGTCTACTTTACTGTTTTCCAAGGAAGAGAATAATATGCCAAGTACTGATTGGCTCTATCAACTCCCTTCATGAACATATTATACTTGGAAATACAAACAGACTTCTTTACCTGCCCATGTCTCCTTTGAACATCAACCATACTCGAATTGTGAATTGTGGAAATCATATTCACAACACGAGTATCCCTCCAGGACTGAAGAAGAATATCCCCCTTCCTCCTGAATGTGGTTTCACCACGTTTCAGGGATTTACATTCCTCTTTCAGATCTGGAGGAAGGCCTCTGTTCACCCTAATTGTTCCACAAACACGTACTTTTCTCGAAAGTAGGTGTTCTGCAGTTGCCATACTGTTATAATAATTGTCTTGATAGACATGGTAATTTTGATCAAGATAGGGTTCCAAAACGGAAAGAATAATTTATTGTAATTTCTTTCCTTATCTCTCTCTCTCTCTTTCTCCTCCCTCCCTCCTTGGCACTACAGCCGCAGTGGGCCTAGGCCTACCTCTATGAACTTCTCTGTTCACTTCGGTTTTTCTTGATCTTACACATTTGGTAGGACTCCATGGGCGGGTGATCAGCTCATCGCAAGGCCTCTACCTGTACACAAACACAGAAAAACGCACACACACAAACTAAACATCCATGCCCTGAGTGGGATTCGAACCCACGATCCCGGTTTCCAAGTGAGCAAAAACAGTACATGCCTTAGACCGCATGGCTACCGTGACCGGCAATTTCTTTCCTTCACCAGAATAAAATTCTAAATTTCCAATACAGCCTGAAGTGCTTTCAGTAACTACACAAACAAGTAGGCCATACTTTGTAAGTTTCCCAGGATTATATGTTCGCATATTGCACTACTCACTGACAGCTTGCTACATACAGCTTGAAGAAATAAAGGCATTTATTTTCCTTTGCAGGGGCATACAGTTACAGCGAGGTCACATAACTGATTAGTCAGCAAACATTCTAGAGGCTTTTCACGTAGCTGCAGGCAGCTACATGCATGCTGGGTGGCGCCAGAGTGATGTATAGTGTGTTGCAACTTATCGTGTTCTAAAAACGCATTAATACGTGACCGGTCCACCACATTTAAAAGCGAAAAACGTATTAATGCGTGCGCGGTCCACAACGTGTTAAAGTCATAAAGTGGAAAATGAACTTTCCTACTAAATGTTCAGCGAAACTATTAAATTTCTTGCCATATATCTCACAATCTGTTTCTGCAGTAGCAGCCATTAAGGCCTTCTCCATGCTACACTTAAAACATATTTTAGATCAACAATGTCACAAGAAATATATCACAATGTGTCTCCCCACAGAGTACATCTCATAAAAGCAATTTTTTTGCCAAATATATAAATACCAGTTCAGATCATCCCCTGAAATTGCCTGATTTGGCCTGGTATGAGTTTTCATGTTCTTGAAATTAGAAACATCCAAAGGGTTAAAAGGTAAAAGTGAAATCATCCCTGTGCTTAATTAAATAAGAACGTCAAGAATATACAAGCACTCATATATAAGGGAGTGGAGTTAGAGCTGCACCATTCTTGCACTAGATGGAGGCAAGTAGTCAGGTTCATGCCCCAGTTGCTTTAACCCTGTGGAAAAAGCCCCCAGTACCCATTTAATAGGGGGCTGGGTGAGTCCCAGAGCCAGTCTCAATGATTTAGAGTAAAAAATAATCTCTTGGCCCTGCAGGTAATTAAACTGCAGCCATCCAGCCTGTAACCCATCACTATACTGACTGAGGTGCCCTGTTTTTTAGATGTATAATTTTAAATCACGAAGTCATTTACAGAAATGCAATGATAGTATTGAAAGGACATTCTGAAATCAATTTGCAGCATGTACTCTGGTGGTGACTATACTCACTAAAGAATAGAGCAGATTCTTTATAGAATCGATCCATTATTTAACTGTCATGCCTCACTGCCTCTAAAGATTACAATATAACACACATCAAAAAATTAAATTTGCAGAATTTTGCAATATGGAGGTATCTGCATAACCCATTTGCTTCCATAATGTGTTAGAAATATTAAGAAACAGACATCATCTTAATGTTCTTTAGGCAATAATGTCTCAAATTTCTGTTGCATTTGCAGATTATAGAGTTGAGCAGTGGTGTGTAATAAAAGAGCTACAAGTGCATCACCTGAAACAAAAAATTATCCTTTTCAGACAGATGACAAAGGAGTTTTTTCTACCTCCCTCTCTGAGGAATATATGCTGACTGCAGACAGCCATGGCTTGTCAAGAGAACAACTGTGGCAGATGGCCCTGTCTAGTATAGATTACACATTTGCTTCTGAAGAAGAAAAGAATCAGTTGAAAGATATGTTTCTGCAAATTAAACAGCTATCTGATGTTCAATAAAGCTTGTACACACATGAAAGACACTGTGTAAGATCTGCTTGTGAACTTCTATCACTCATTATTGACATAATAATTTAAGTGCATAGAACATATAGATGTAAACAGTCATACTTCCTTTTCATTTTTGCTTGTCTATAAAATGTTTACATATATATTGATATTTTGGCACCACAATAATTAAATAAAATACAGTAAATAATACTTTCAATGTGATGTAAATTGCATATGAAATATTCCTGTTAAATTACATTACTAATGTATTACACCTTTCACTTGTGACCAATGTACAAAATTCTGACCTACAAAAGAGCACCACTTAAAACATGAAAATTGAAAAAAAATATATATATTAAATTATTTTTACAAATATTATTTACTATGCTACATGAGGATACTGAACTCTTAGCACTGATCACATGGGGTATTCAAACAAATATGTACAACAGACAGCTTCATAATATGTTTGGTAAAATATCTGCAAATGCAATGCATTCCCATATAATTTATCCATGGATCAGCATGTTTGATTTGGAACCCTCCTGTAACATTTTACATACAACCTATTTAGTATAAATAAAAGCTTCACAATTAGAGAGAGCCTGTCTCCAAGCAACTTGTTGCCAGGAAGTGGTATAGGCCTCCACAGACCAGGAATGCTCCTTCAGATAGAGTAAACTATCTTATGCCTTTACATATTCAGTCATACATCAGTTAAAGTTAAAGTTAAAACACAGGGCTCCTCTTTATTCATTCAACCACTTCCAATATGAATAAAATGAGAATAATAAATATGATTCTCATGAATTTTATATTAAAAGAGTAAAAAAAAAATAAATTCATGCTTTCAAAATAGAATGTTCACTGCATCTTCCTATCTATGATGTAACATACTGAATCTGAACTCTGAAATTCTGCAATGATCTGCAAAATTTCCTCAGAGTGTGGAAGATTTTCTTTTCTGTAGCTTTTTTTCAAATTGCTAACTGTACAAGGATTGGTAGTTTGAACACTTTGTGCCAGAGATAACCCCTTACAAAACAGTCACAAGGGTTTAAATCAGAATACAGAAATGGCTACCTCTGATCAGTTCTGGGCTTTGCAAAATTCAGGCATCATTGTTGTCAACACCTTGCATTCTCAGTGAGTCACTGTTTATTGTGCTCAATCTAATATTGGTATATTGAAAGTACTGACTCTGGAAGGGAAAAATTGGTGACCAGAATGAGTTTCTCCTTTCCCTTGTGGGGTACAGTATTGATATAGAGATAAGCTGGTTCCAGACAGATGGTGTAAGGTATCACACAGCAAGTGCTGTACTGGATTTGTTAATGAAACATTTGATATAAGAGCACTCTAGAACAGGTTTGTCCATCTGTTCATTCATTCATGATAGAGGGCTTATGTGGCCACATTCTCGCCTGATTTAAGCCCATGTGATTATTCTGTAGGGGGCATATTTCAAAGACTACTAATCCTTACTCAAATGCAATTCTGAAGAAGTATACAGGAAGGCATCTGTTCTGTATCTGAGAACACTTTGTGTGCCATGCTCCAAAATTTCAGAATGGGGATCTGACACGTTATTTTACAAAGAGGAAGACATATGTCATCTTCATTGTAAAGTATGAATTTATCATGTTTACTTAATTTTTAATATCAAATTAATGAGATCTGAATTTATTAATCTTATTTTATGTGCAACTGAAATGGTTTGATGGACAAAAAAATCCTGTAGAAGCTATATAGGGGTGTTAAGACAGAAAGATGCAGCATCTCTGTTCTGCACTTCATAAACTGATGAAACAGCTATCCTGTATCAAGTAAACTGGAGACAAATCACACAGAAAACAATCTCAATACAGATGAACTAAATACTGTTTCATCACGACTTATGTAGAAATTTGTAAAATCCTACAAACCTGGTTGTTTTCTGGCCCCAACATATATATATTATGGACATTCAGGGTGAGTAATTACGCCGGCGTTTAAAGACAATTGTGAATATGGAACGCAGTCTGCGCCATCGACTGTGTTTGTGAAGTTTGTTGTTGGTGTGGTGACGTTCACGTTCCTTTAGACGGATCTCACGTACAAGAGTGTGAAAGGCATCATCCACATAGTGTCTCAGTGCTGCTGATGTCTCGTAGAATGGGCAGCCGAACTGTGATGCCAATGCACGTCCTTCATCTGGAGACACCTGTTTGGATTATCATATATATTAATAATCAATATTTCTACCTTCTTTTCTCTTTGTATTTACCACAGATTCTTGTATAAATTACAGTCTGAACACCATCAGTGCCAAGAAAACCTGATACACACAAGGATTCCACTCCACAAGTGTAGATGCAACAGCATGATTCAAATTTGCTCAAATATATTGTGACATGTTGCGCAATGGAGAATCCCTCCCTACCCAGCAGCAACGTGGCAACTCAGGCCACAGTGACGTGGCGGTCATTCAAGCATCAGAGTTTCCTAAGTTATTTTTTGTAAAGAAAGCATAGGGTTTTGTGAAAATGGCTGTATCTTAACTTTTTATTTAGTTCACAAACTCATATTAGTGTAACTTACTTTGGGTCCTAAATACCCTGAGTTATCAACACCATTTTTAAATTTACTTTAGTGTAATAAAATTTCTGTGATGGGAAGGAAAAAAGAACAATTAGGATCTTAGGAACTAAACGTAGGCATCCGTATCAATCATTCAGCATCTAAAATTTACAACTATGTAACATTCAAAATTTAACTTCTCTTACGAGGTACAATCAAATAATTTCCAGTCCCTTTCATCGGAGCAAAGTGAGAATATTGTGACATATTTGATCAATGTGTTGCCAGGCAACAGCTCTGTAAACATGATATACACCCACAACAGTAGAGCTAGCTATGTTTTCCATATGTCCAGCAGTTTGCAAGCAAAGCCATGTTCTTCAACATTTTGTATAGAAGAAGCACAGATGAGAAAGTGCATTTCATAATAGCTACTGATGCTATTTTAGTCTTCAACCCTGAAAACTGAAGCAGTGTGTTCTTCCAAACTGTTGGTGAACTTCTAATGGAGTACACAGTGTCACATCCCACAAAATACTACCCTTCGTTGATGTAAGCTCTCATAGAATCATTATGAACGCTATAAACATAAATAAATAGAGCATTCTATGTTTTCCATGCTCATAAGAGTCTTCATAGAGCAATGGTCAGAAGGCGAATTTAATGATTATATATAATTTTATTATTTATTAATTATGCAGAATGGAATTCAGAGCTCAGAGACAGAACTGCAAAATCTCAGATGTGAGTGGAAGTGAAATTTGCCACTTGCTGCAGCAAAGGTGTATCGACTTCTGTGCTATGCACCATAAACTCTAACTCAAGTTAGTGATGCTCAAGGTTCTCTGATACCTTTCACATACAGAACAACACTGTTTACTTATTTTAGTTTAAATGTGACAAAACTGGAGGGTGAATGCTAGGTATAGCCTGCTTTTGTGGATTTATCCACTGGGAGATTCAGTTCACAGTTCATTGTGGTCTAAATCAGGACTGAGTAGGCTTTTGCATGGCAAATGCGCCTTCCAAATTATTCAGAACTCAACATTCCACTAATTTACTTAATTTAACAGTATACGAGGGGGGACCCAAAAATAACTGGAACCGACCTGTTGCGCGCGCATGCTTTGTAGTTACGAGTTGTGCTGCTAGGTGGTGTTAGCTGGGGGTCTCCCGTGACTGTTAGTGAGCTGGCGTCAGTCTGAGTTAAGTGGTTTGTCTGTGGTGCTCTGTTGTGTGCGTTCCTGTTTCAACCCTTTGGCGATTAGTAAGATGACCGACCAGAAGGAACAAAGAATGTGCATGAAATTTTGCTTTCTGTTAGGGAAAACTGCAGCCGAGACTGTTGGGATGCTTCGGCAAGCCTT
>NW_019735555.1:213329-225526 GCF_002891405.2 Cryptotermes secundus | reverse complement strand
GTCTCGGCTGCAGTTTTCCCTAACAGAAAGCAAAATTTCACGCACACTCTTTGTTCCTTCTGGTCGGCCATCTCACTAATCGCCAAAGGGTTGAAACAGGAACGCACACAACAGAGCACCACAGACAAACCACTTAACTCATACTGACGCCAGCTCACTAACAGTCGCGGGAGACCCCCAGCTAACACCACCTAGCAGCACAACTCGTAACTACAAAGCATGCGCGCGCAACAGGTCGGTTCCAGTTATTTTTGGGTCCCCCTTCGTATGCTTTCTTAGTAGGTAATAAGAATAAGAATGAAAACACAGGCTTCATAGGTCAAGTGCAACTTGAAGCTCAAATACTAATTTCTTATTTCAGAATTTACATTAATTTCACTAACATAAAACTTCATTAATGTGAAAATTTAAGAATAAAAATAAATTTGCAAAAAAAGGTGTATATCAGTGTATAGATAATGTGAAAAACGTGGAAATACAAACATAATAAATAAACTGAAGAAGATTTACACTTATTCAATACACTAATTTTATCAGTTTCAGTGGGTAATTGATAAATACTGAACTTGAACACAAATTCAAGTGATTATCTAAGGGCCAGGAGTAATATATTGACATGATGTTCAATGTTAAGAAGACACATTCACACATGTCAGTGGAACTGCTTACAGACAAGCAGTAAACCTTTTTTTTTTCCAAATTTTGATACTTTTTGTCAGTCATCAGGCTTCAAAAACTAACTTCAGAAACTTCTATAAATTATAAGTACAAAAAATATTATTATTCTCCCATACATTAGCAGTCCCTGTTGACCACAATTAACTTGCTGCTGAGTCCTGATCAGAATGAAAGGGATGGCTTACTTAAATCCTGTTGAAAGTGTTATATGAAGCACTGTACTGGTTTCTAGTAGAGGCTTACACAAATTACTCAGAATTTTAGGACCATGAAAAAGTTATTAGTGAAACATACACAGTAAAGAATTAAAAAGTGTCAGGAAACGTTAAGTTATCTTTATTTTTTTTTCATCCCATTGTGTATAATGGAATTTAGATATTCTGGTGACTGGCGACGAAACAAATCAGTTTTGTGTTCACAGTCATGACAGTGCCTTAATGTTAAGTGAGTTGTTGCACTTGCGGTTCTCACAGCAATGACTGTGAAGATTGTGTAGGGATGTAATGCCGTTTAGTCTGATAGAATTTTACTGATCTTTAGTGTCAAAAAATAAGTCCAGCAAGGAAATAATCAAACAGCAGGCCCAGAGCTGGACTGGACAATTTGGAGAACAGAAAAGTCTTGACACTACTGGGACTTGAACTCTGACAGTCGGTCGTCCAGCCTGTAGACGGCCTAAGGTGGCATGGTATACATGACATTTTGCGATGATCAGTTGAGGCATTCAAGTAATATTAAGGTTCTTACATAAACAATTTGAGTGTCTGCAAAGTTGGTATTACTGATGGAAGTGATGTACTGAGTATGCCATTGAGATTGCCTCAAGCAAAATGACATATATGCAAAATTTCNTTAATCCGCCCCCGGATAATCGAGAGTTGACTGTATATGCAAAATTTTATTAAGATTAGTCTGACATTGAGCTTCCAAAAGCTGTTGGGTTGAGACACATGCTCGTGCGTGCATGCACACACACACACATACACACTCTCGGGGGAGGGTGATCTCACAAGCCTACTTTCATTTTTTTTCAAATTTAAGGAAATTAGGCTAAAAATATTTAATATTACATATTACTGCCATTTCTACATATGTCCATAATGGTAGCCCATGAACTAAACTGAATTTTATTGTTACAACATAAATATACGTGGTGCAATCCCAAAGTTCCAAAAATTTGAATTCTGCGCGCAAATGGTTATGAGCATATCAAAATACCTCTTGGTGTCTGCCCACACACCCTTCTTGAATCAGTGTGGCAAGCGGCGTCGAGTTGAGTGGTTGTGTTTATGGTTGGTGAACGTATTTCCATTGTTGTATTTCCGTGAGTTTGCGGTTTTGCGATGGCTGACCTGAGAGAGCAGCATGTCTGTATAAAATTTTGTTTAAAACTATTGAAAGCCACTGCAGAAACGCACCAAATATTGAAGCAAGCTTTTGGTGACAACAGATTAGGCCAGACACAAACTTACAACTGGTATAAGCATTTCAAAAATGGCCAAACATCGACTGACAATGATGACGATCGTTCAGGATGGCCGTCAACTGGCACCACACCAGAAAATGTCGCAAAAGTTAGGGATCTGATTCTGCACGATCATAGACTGACCATCCAAGACCTCTGTAACACCTTGGGACTAAGTTATGGTACATGTCAACAAATTTTGTCAAGAGAATCTGAACATGAGGAGGACTGCGGCGAAGTTTGTGCCATGACTGCTGCAAAATGAACAGAAGCAGCATCGCTTGGAAGTCTGCAGAGAACTTCAACAACAGCTTCATGAGGATCCAGACTTTCTTTTGAAGGTTGTCACTGGTGACAAAAGTTGGGTTTATGGCTATTACCCTGAAAGTAAGCAGCAATCGTCACAATGGAAGAGCCCTTCTTCACCTTGGCCAAAAAGAGCTCGACCAGTCAAGAGCAACATTAAGTCTATGTTGATCTATTCTTTTGCTACTGATGGGATTGTTCATAAGGAGTTCATCCCTCCTGGTCAGACAGTCAATAAAGAGTTCTATTGCAATGTTCTAAGGCATTTGAGGAAGGACATGAGGAGAAAACGTCCAGAGAAGTGGCGCATAAACGACTGGGTACTCCACCATGACAACACAGGACTGCATACGGCTTACATTGTGCAGGAATTTTTGGCTAAAAACAAGATGGCAGTTGTTCCCCACCCACCATACTCACCAGACTTAGCTCCATGCGACTTCTTTCTCTTCCCCAAGATGAAAATCAAGTGAAGGGGCGAAGATTTGATAGTTGAGGAAATTCAAGCGGAAACACAGATGGTACTAAACACCCTAACAAAGAAAGACTTCCAGGATGTATTTCATAAGTGGCAGAAACGCTGGGATCGGTGCATGTGCTCCAAAGGGGACTACTTTGAAGGTGATGGTGCAGAATAAGATCCAGGTAAGATGTAAATAGTTTTTATTAATATATTTCGGGAACTTTTGGATTCACCACATACATAATGTAAATAAAATGTTAATGGCACAAGATCTGTGGGACTACAAAGATGTTCCATATGAAAGCAGGCTTTAGGATTTCTACCTGGAACTACTGGTTTAAGATTATGCTCGCATAACAGTATTCATGCTGAGATCCACACAGTCCTACATTTAAAGTCTGTGTTTCTTAAAGCATTACCAATGAATGGACTTAAATATTCAAATCCTGTCACAGCTCATGTCTATATCATAATTTCAGAAACTATCCCTGTATCCTAACAATAGCAAATGGTAATTTGGGGTTTCCTCCATATCCTAGTAATGGCAGAAGAAAGCTTGGGTCCCCCCCCATATCCTAGAAACAGCAGAAGATACTACTGGTTTTTCCCATAGCCTGACAACAATCAATCCCACCGTTATCGAGATCCCAATGTCTTTCTTATGGCAGAAGTAAAGAGAAAATATGCTGGCTTGGATCTGAATCCATGCATGTGGCATCAAAATTACAAATTTTCTCAGGGTTATCTCTCTAAATGGGACTATCTTTCATCTTTACCAATATTTTGTATAATGTGCCATTTGGGAGACATAGGATGGGAGAGATGGTTCTTGGAAATTATATGTATATTAATGAAAGAAAAAATGGAAATACTATAATTATAAAGAGAAAAGTTGTGTGGGCAATAATGATGTACATGTATATAAACAGACAACAAGGCAAATGCAAATACAACAGTTTTTAATAACAATTATCGTCATAATGAATTAAAGAAATAATAATTTTTTATTTCTTTTTTTACTGCAGCTTTTGTGACTGTTCTTCACTATCACATGACATTCATTTACATGCATTTGTTCACAACATGTTTCAGCCTCACACAGCCATCATCAGGTATATTAATTGTAAGATGCAAGTTTTTTCACTGTGTTTTGCTCATGTTGAGAGGAGCTTAGGCAATTTCTTTTAATTAATGCTTAGATTAATTAGAAGACTGGCATTAATACTCATAGTTAAAATCTAAGTCTTATTTCTTGGTAGCTGGAAATATGTTGTATCCAGTGCTTGAGGTGGAATGAAAATAGAACCGGGATGCCATCCCGCCCCACCTTAAGCCCTTGGTATTGTACATTGCATTTACTGCCAAAGAAGTAACGGGATGCTTTTAAGTCATTTAGAAAAGAACCAGGATGCCATCCCACCCCACCTCAAGCCCTGGTTGTATCTCACTTACACGTTTAATTCTCGAAGTATGGTTCAGCTGACATTATCTTGGTATTATCTCTTTAGGATTTTGTTTCACGAGGAGCGACAGTGAAGAGCAATCACTCAATTGCCAAAAAGTAATGGAAGGTTCAGAAAGAATGGAATTTTAATTTTAAAAAATAGACAATTATTGCAACAGAATACTGAAATACTACTACTACTACTACTACTACTACTACTACTACTACTACTACTGCTGCTACTATTATTATTATTATTATTATTATTATTATTACTGCTGCTGCTGCTACCACTGCTATTGTAGCAGCAGCAATGAACTTATACAATATAGATCAATATGTTAAGGTGCCAAAAGCAAGAAAACAGAATGACAGGTCTGACATCACCAAGTTACTTCATAGAATTTCTGACTACTTTCCACACTACTTCAAGGATTTGTTATGTAGTCTGACCTGACAACATCAGCAAACCCATACTTCATGTTAATTAATATACAGGCTAGTTCACAATACTCGTACATTAATTCAAGTTGCACTGGGATATTTACCGTATTTACGCATGTATAGGCCGCACATTTTTTGCCAAAAATTCAAGAGGAAAACTGGGGTGCGGCTTATATTCGAAATATTCGAAATCACACTTCATTTAAAAAAAAACTATATGCATAATTAGTAATACAGGGTGTAATACTCCTGAAATAATATTCCAAGAAAATTATTTTTTCTATAATTTCTGTCTGAAAATTGTGCTGCGGCCTATACACGCACACGGCCTATACATGCGTAAATATGGTATATATTGTACAAATAAATCTGCTCAAAATATTAATTCAATTCTGTTTCTCGACTTTGCATCTCTAACAATTAACTAGCATCAGAAAATATGAAAAAGTCTTTTTCTTGATACCTTTCTTTGTGTCTGAAGATCAAATTTGTTTCCAACGAGGACTAAAGGTATGTCTTCAGAAGCTCGGAATCTTGTGATTAATTTACAATACTCTACAGCTTCTTGGAAACTATGTCTGTCAGTGACAGAATAGCAAATCATGAAACCTTCTCCACATCGCATGTATTGGTCTCTCATGGCAGTGAATTCCACCTAAAACCATCAAAAGTGATATACACACACAGAACATAGTATATTTTATTTTTGTAACAACATTCACTTCAAATGATGGTTGTTCCCATTCAAGCAAGTGTGCTTGCCCAGCACAATAACAGCTAACTTTGTCATTCCTAGTTGTCAAAATGTCATGTTCTCTCCAAAAGATGCCAGTCAAATGGTAAAAATACCTTCACACATCATAATACAAGCTTTGTACCAGTATTTTATATATATGATGCGAAGTCATGTTTTAATTATCACCATGAGAAAATCGTAATTCCAAAATATTGTTCTATATAGGAGACAGCCCATTTCCTAAGCTTACCTAACAGTCAAATTTCCCGCGCCAAGTGGACAGAGTGAGCCACCAGAAGGGGCAGAAGCAAAATGGCGATGTTGGTTGAGAAAGTAGAGGCTCACACTGTGATATAGTTTGTGATTTGCAGGGGAAGTCTACCAGGGAGATCCACAACCAGATGACCGTTGTGTATCATGTATACATGTTGTATCATATGACACAGTGGTCATGTGGAAGAGGCACTTTCATTGTGGACAGAGAAACCTCAAAGATGAACCCTGAAGTGGAAGACAATCTCTCACTGAGGAACCAGGAATTGTGGCACAGGTGGAAGCTTTGTTCCTATCCAATAGGCGCATAACTATCGAAGCCATGGCTCATGAGGTCCACATTAGTCATGGGTCGGTTTTCAACCTCATCCATGACGAGTTACACATGACGAAGGTCGCTGTGCATTGGGTGCCATGATTTTTGACACCAGTTCAAAAACAGTAACAGATGGATGTGGCAAAGAAACTTTTCCAGTTGTGTCAAAATGAAAAGGTGGAATTTTTCGAATGCCTGATCATGATGGATGAATGTTGGATCTATCATTATGACCCTGAAACAAAGGAAATTAGCAAGCAGTGGAAACATGCAGACTCCCCGCCACCAAAGAAGGCCAAATCTGAGCCGTCATCAGGAAAGGTGATGTTAAGTGTGTTCTGGGATTGGTGGGGTGTCATCATGACCAACTATGCACAAAAGGGTGTCACCATCAGTGGTGAGTACTACCGGAACCTTCTGAGAAAATAACAGGACCAAATCAAGAAAACGTGATGTGGAATGCTGGCAAAAGGTGTACGACTTCTTCACAATAACACACCGGCTCATTCTACAATGACACTTGCTGCCAGTTTGGGATATGAAATTCTCCCCCCTCCACTATATTCACCAGACGTGGCACCGGGCAACTTCTTCCTCTTTCCAGGGCTAAAGAAGCCACTTTGTGGTGAGCGAGTCCAAGATGATGTCATTTCTGCAGTGGAGGACTTCCTAAACAGTCAAAATGAGACCTTCTATGATCAAGGTATCCAGCAGCTAATGCATCGCTGGGGAAAATGTGTGGCCTTGACGGGAGCATATGCAGAAAAGGACTAACTCACAATTTCTTTCACCTGTGCCTCTGTTTCTTCTGGGAGATAATTAAAATTTTATGACTTCCCCACGTATTCAATACAGGCATTTATTTTTCAAACTGAAGCTCATCTATTAGTTGGCTTCATCATAGCCACTTGCATCATGTATTTAAAGCAGTATTTAAATATTCAGAAATGAATGTGTTAACATAAATTGTGTTATATCTTCAGTTAAAAGAAGTTAACAGGACAGCACTAGTATACTGCAAAAGTACTGGAATATACAGTATATTCCTGTTTTATACTTTAAGGGTAAAAAGAGATAAAAGAATGGCAATGAGAAGTGTGGCATGACTTCTTTACCAACAGCACTTCAATTCTGGGNCTATTTGTAATTATTTTAATTAACTGGAACGTGGCTATCTTGGACAAAGTGAAGTTTTGTGTGTTGGTGATTTCTTTTTCTACTATAAATGCCTCTGATGATGGCTCCGTGGTGAGCCGAAACATGTAAGGCAGGTGCTGACGAGGTGGAAAACTTAAAAAAGTGTCACATTTGACGGAAGGAACTTGATTGTTAATTCATTTTTAAATGTTAACAGTTTTGTTTTCTATTTATGAAACTGTGCTACACTTGGTCCAAAGTTTGCTCATCACAGTGTTAATGTCAAAGGAAACAGCACACTTTGCCAGAAGAACCAAAAATAATTATCAAAATGTAAGTTATGAAGATACTGTCGACAGAAAGTAAATGAAATCACAAAGACTCATAGTCAGTCTTTGATATTATTACACAGTGTGACTGTCTCTTACTCATATCAGTATAGCAATTAGATATTTTGAAAATTCACGCTTACCTGTCCAGCTGTGTCCAATATGTCCAACTGGGATGCTTCACCATCTATGACTGCTTGTTGCTGGTATGCATCCTCTACAATAAAGTAAAATTAAACAAAACTGTCGTTTTCCTGTGCTATTTCTATTTATGCATCCTGTTGTGTATATATCATATTCACACAACATTTGTTTACTGTATAATAAAATGATTGAGATTAAATGGAACCAGTAAGTCAGTCAGTTTATTATATTAGTCACACTACATATTTTGGTCTCTTTAGACCATCATCAGGTGTCCATGAATAAGAATAAATATGCACAGTTTATGCTGAATTATATGATGAAAATATACCCATTCTTCAACATCATAAAATTAAAATTTGCCTACATATTAATGTTAAACATACGAAAACAGAAAATATACTTGCAATGTCATAGATTTATTAAAATTTATAAAATGAAAATACAGGGAGGTTCTTACCTTTATTGACTGGTTCATGGCTCTGCGCTTCAAAACGACCGGTACACCGCCCGCTGCAAGGCACATATGTATTTTGTTGATGAAGCAGTATGCCTGATGGCTGATAACGTTTGGAATTAAGGGAAATTATTAGCTTTGTGGACCACATGATGGCATTATGTTTCACAGCAATCAGTGTGGTTCATGCATGGGAATTTGTTTATGATTTGTAAGCAGTGGGTGGCAGTTATCAGCTCCATGAGCCACCTGTTCTCAGTTACAATTAGTGATCAGTGTATTCTGTCATGGTGCAGTGCATTTTATAGCAACATCTATTTCTGTATGACACCTATGTGAAATATGGATCTGCCAGTAAGTGTCAGCAAAAATTTCTACATAAATTTCATGATGAAAGGGTTCCCAGCTGACAAGCAATTTGCAATTTGGTGAATAAACTTAGATCAACAGAACTCTTAACAGACAAGAAACAAAAACATAAGCACCAAGTGCTTACTGAAGAAAAGCCAGATGACACAGGAGCCAGATCTGAACATAAATCTAGAAAATAACTACAATGTCTAGCTTGAGAGACTGGAGTGTCAAACTCTAGTGCAAGAAGGGCAACACAATTTTCAAAGCTTAAACCCTACAGAACAACAGTAATCCAAGCACACTTTGCAGCTTCACAATCCAGCTAGCAGGGTTCATTTTTGAAGTTGGTTTCTACAGTCATGAGATCAATCCGGTGGCTGTGTCTTTGGTGGGGACGTATCATAGACCAGGGATGGGTTGAGACACAGCTTTGGAACACCTCCTCGTGGTCCTGCTGGGCAACGACAGTCTTGGGGGTCTGCATTAACATGAGCTTCCGGGGCTGGCGGCCGAGTTTCCATAAAGCGCAATGGCTATTTGACCAGACCCTCCCACGCGGCGGCATAATGACTCTTGGGTTTCATTACGATGTACCTGGGACGAATGCAGGAGAGCACTCCTATGGGGGTAGCTACAGCTATTTGAGTTGTCTCCCTAGAGTACTGATAAGGTGCTGCAAGCCTTAGGGCTCAACACTCTAAAATGGTTTTGACCAACCCACATGGAGGGTCCGGAATGGGGGAGCTCTGAAGCAACCTACAGGGGCAATAATCTCATGTAGGATGCCCTGGTAGCAACCTCATGACAATTAGTATCGCACTCCCATTTATCATCTGGGATACCCCTCTCCCCCCAAACATGCACTCTTGGTCCTGGAGGCTTGTGAGGGTTATATTTATGAAGGACCAACCTCCTAAGCCAAGGGTGTGAGGCATGGTGCCGAGGGCTGCATGGCACTGAGGTGGTTATTGGCCAGTGTCGCAAACGATCCCCTCAGGGCACCAGGCAGCACCCCGTTGTATTTATGCCTTCCACCCATATGGGGCTCTGCGGGTGGTGACCTTTTAAATCCCCATTACTCGTGGGACCGAAATGAAAAAAGGAACGAAACCAAAAACCGATCGCAAGGACCTTAAACTGAAGAGGGTCCCCCCTTCAAGGGGATCCCTATGAGAAATGCTTCAGCAGGGAGCTGGAAGCTCTGGTGAACCATTAAGGGGCCCGGTTGCAACCGACGAACCTGCTGTTGAAATTTCAGCCAAAGGCAAGGATGAACCAGTGATTCAAAACTTGACAGAGGCAAAACTAAAAACTACTCTCCTGGGGGTCGGTAGTACTGACACACCACTGCAGGGAGCCAGTACTTCTAACATACCTGCAGCAGGGGAAAGACTGGGACACCTAGGCTCTGGAGTAGGTGGACCCTGTCTGGCGAAGAAAGCTTTGTCTGGATGCACTAGACAGATGTCAAAAAAGGCAAAAGCTGAGACAAGCAAAGCAGGAACTGGGAGCAGTCAGCAACCAGGAAATGCAAGCTCTTCCAGGCAGGGAGAAACCCCCACCGGCACCTTTAAGAGGTCAAGGTCGGAGGGCAGTACCCCTACAGAAATGGCCAGAACTCTGAAAAAGCCCAGGGACTGTAAAGGACCAGGGACTTACAAGGAGGCTCTGACCAATATAAAGGTAGCTATCTTCAAGGAAACTTACCCTGAGGATAAGCTTATCGAAAACGACCAAAATTCCATTCTGGAAGTATTGGGCGAGGTGTTATGTAGGACTCTAAAGGAAGAACTATCACACCTGAAATCCTACAGATGGTTGGGAGGTGCACTTATGTGCCAACCAACAGTCTGGTCAATGGCTCATCAAAGCCACTGACAACCACATGCTCAAATCAGGGACCATGGTGAAGGCTACTGATGCCAGGAACCTGCCTAAGCCTGTTAAAGTAGCTCTCTGGACTAGGGACAAAATTGCCCCAAACCAGGAAGAGCTGCTGAAATGGACTGCAGACCTTAATCCAGGACTTCATACAGAGACCTGGAGGGTACTAGACAAGCAATCTGAATCGAAAGGCCAAAGACTTATCTTATTCATTGACCGGGACTCCCATACTATTATACAGAGGACCGGTTACAAAATATTTACAGGACTCTCACAGGGGACTGTTAAGGTGCTGGATGATCCTTCTAACTCGGTCTCTGAGGAGGAAGAGGATGACGTACCCAGCCCCCCGGATGACCAAAGCAAAATGGATCAGGGGACCCCTTCACACGGAACCCAGTCCAAGAACGGAGAGGGACATAAGATGGAAATTGACCCCTCCTCAATTATAAGAGATCATGAAGTTTCTTCATATCAACCTACACCACAGCAAAGCTGTCATGGCAGCTCTGTGCCAACAGCTAGCTGAGGGTAAGGCAGATATAGCACTTATTCAGGAACCTTGGTTATACAAGGGTCAAATAAGGGGCTTAAATAATACAGGGGGAACAGTTTACTCTGTTGTACCCAGTAATAATGCAAGATCTTGTGTTTATATCAGGAATCGTGTTAATGCCTTGCCTTTGCTGGAGCTCTGTTCTAGGGATACATCGGCAGTAAGGATAACACACCCGTATCAAGAAGGCAGCAAGGAGCTGACTGTTGCTTCAGTCTACCTTTCATATGACTCGGATGAACCACCACCAACTAAGGAAATGAGGGACATCACAGACTACTGCTGTAGCAGGAAAAAAGCAACTCATCATTGGGTGTGATGCCAACGCGCAGCACATCTTGTGGGGGAGCACCGGCACTAACCCAAGGGGAGAGAGTCTTGTGGAATTTCTGGTGAGTTCAAACCTGAATATTCTAAACCATGGTAACAAACCTACCTTTGTGGTTTGCAATAGGAAGGAGGTTATTGATTTGACACTAGGGACAAACGACATAGGAAACCTGGTAAGTAACTGGCATGTATCTGATGAACCGTCCCTATTGGATCATAGATATATATGCTTAAAATAAGTAACATTACAGTAGATCAAGCTACTTATAGGAATCCTAACTGAACCAATTGGGAGTCTTACAAACATGACCTAAAGGTAAATCTAGAGACCATCTAGCATAATATACGCACAATAAAGGATGCTGATCAGTCCATTGACCAGTTGTAATGGGCTATTATCTTGTTCTTTAATCAGAATTGTCCAGCTAAGACCACTCGTGGACAAAGGAGAATGCCTTGGTGGAATAAACAGCTGAGTGGGCTTAGGATCAAAACAAGAAGGCTGTTCAATACAGCTAAAAGAACAGGGCAGTGGGACACCTACAAGGAAGCCCTTACCTGTTACAACAAAGAAATAAGGAAAGAAAAGTGATCCTCATGGAGGAGACACTGCCAGGAGATCAATGATGTACTCCTTGGAGTCCCCACACTGCATGCACAGTTTGATGCAGAGGCCAGAGCAAGAATTTATTGTCTCCAGTGCAGTGGACAATGGAAACCTAGATCTGATGGTTTCAGCCATGCATACATGACTCAGGACATGAAAAATTAACCCATATTACAAATGGGGTCCGACAAAATGATACTGAGACATGTATATGAAAACCCCTTCACAGTCAGATTTCCTGACAGGAGTGAATGGGAAGACAGGTTTCGACCCG
>NW_019735555.1:209450-213229 GCF_002891405.2 Cryptotermes secundus | reverse complement strand
GATATGGGTGTCAGGGCATGAGGGTATTGCTGGAAATGAAGCAGCAGACCAAGTAGCTAAAACTGGAGCTGAACATCTGTTCATAGGACCTGAACCAGCCTGTGGCATCTCTATAGGAGTTGCCAAACATGCAATCAGGGACTGGACTAACATAAAACATAAGAAATATTGGGAATCCTTAACTGGACTCAGGCAAGCAAAGAGACTCATATTGGGACCTTCCACTAAAAGAGCGAAGGAACTGTTGAAGCTAAACAGGAACCAGCTACAATGGGTGGTAGGACTACTTACAGGACACTGTCACCTCAAAGGATACCTGTTCAAACTGGGACTAAATGATAGTCCCACTTGTGAGAGGTGTCAGACAGAAAATGAAACAGCCACACACATCCTGTGTGAATGTGAGGCTTTAGCTTATTTAAGACTACGTCACTTGGGTCAATACTTTATGGAACCAAGTGACTATTTTGACGCCCCCATGTCCAAAATCCTGCACTTCATCTGAAGTGCAAGGTTGCTGAGGGAATAATTAAAAAAGGGAAAGCACAATACACCACTGAGGTCGCAGTGCAAGGGCCGAGAAGGCCTACCCCTCATACATTCATTCATTCAAGGGCAAGAACAATTGTTGGACCTGTTTTTTAAATGAAACAATTAATTGCGAAAGATATGTACAAGTCATTCTTGGGCAACTCTTTCCACAGCTAACTGAATAAGAAAGACTCTATGGCTGGTTTCAGCAAGATTCAGCTACTGCCTACACTGAACATATGTCTATGCAGGCTTTGTCCAGTGTCTTTGGTGACAGAATTATCAGCAGTGGTTATTTGGCAAGGACATTCACCCAGTCTTAATCCTTGTGATATTTTCTTCTGGGGTTGTTTGAAAGGCAAAGTTCACAACTGTAACAGCTGAACGGAAGAAGAATTGGAGTTAAATTATTGTAGGGAAATTGTAAATATTCCTACAGAATGGCTTCAAAAGGCAAATCAGAACCTCTTACACCAGTGCAAAGAATGTCTGTGTGTAGAGGGACAGCATTTTCAACGCTTCCTGTGATCTGTGAATTGTAACTATTTATTTTTTTTAGTCACTGTTTACATTCCCTACAGTATGGACAACACTTTGTAAGATGAAGCACCGACTAAACAATTAACATTAATTTACTACATCTACATCACGAGCCTCCTATAAAATCTTATGTACAAAAAGAAGAAAATATAGAATATTCCAATTTGTCCATGGGAATGTATGAAAATACAAAACCAACGACTGATTCGATGTTATAAAACATAAATTAAAATGTTATTCTTGTTTTATACTACAACTTCTGTTTTTTATATAATCTAATTTATTGTATTTTTTATGTCAGGTGTTTTATATGTTTAGTATTGTATCCAGTTTAACAGTACCGCAGTTCAGTGGTGTATATATGTTAAACATGTATTTGCCTGATGATGGCTATTGATAGCCGAAACATGTAGCAGAGCCATAGCTGGGCAATGACCTTGATATTTGTTGTGTTGTGACGGTTAATAAAGAAGTTGTGCAACTACTTAATGCCAATCATAACCAGCAAATAGGCATATTGATTCACTGGGAAAATCTGTATACGCCTCACAGCTGGTGGTGCACTGGTCATCATGAAGTGCAGAGCCATGAACCAGTCAACAAAAGTAAGAACCTTCCTGTATAATAAAATGTAGATATACATATAAAATAGTAGCCTAAATGGTGGCTGTAGTGTGCTATGTCGTGTTCATATTTTTTTTTGGGGGGGGGGACTACATGATTGCAAATTTTAATTTAAATTGTATGGTTATAATATTAAAATGGAACTTAGAGAGATACGATGGGGTGGTACGGACTGGACCGATCTGGCTCAGGATAGGGTCCAGGGGAGAGTTCTTATGAATACAGTAATGAACCTTCAGGTTTCATGAGATGTTGGATAGTTCTTGAGTAGCTACACAACTGGCGACTTCTCAATACGGGATCAGCTCCATGAAGTTAGTTGGTTAGTCAGTATAGTTGTTATAATTGGTATGATGTTGATATATTTGTATATTGTTTTTTTTTCTTCTAAATTTCTTGTCCATGTTATAATGGACTGAGTTATGTGTTGGATATGTTTGAGGTTACAAATTTTAAGGTGAAAGGTGAGGAGGGGTTGGGATATGTAGTGTGGAGTAGCTATAGGAGGTGAAAGGTGGGGATGATTCAATGTGGTGTTGTTATCAGGGGTATGTTTTAAAATTGTGTCGAATATGGAGTTATTGGTGTCAGCAAAAGTGTTGTTCATTTGTCGTTTCCTGTAAAGTAAGATCTCCCACGTTATTTCTGAAGTTACATACGAGGTTCAGCCACCATTTTGCAGAGGTGTAATCATCATTCTCATTCTAGCCAACCAAATGGAGTTATATACCCAGCAATGTGTCTGACTCCTTGCTTCAAATGGACTGTATCATTGATTTCCATACTCATTACTACTCATGTTACATAGTTCCACAGGTTAAAATCTAGTGCAGTTAAGTCTTGGATATTTATCTGGCAAAAGTTTCAAAACCTCCTGCCCCAATCCACTACACCACGGAATGCTCATTTAGTCCTTCACAAACACTCTCTGCATATGGAAGTGAGCCACATAATCTTCAGATTTCTTCATAGCCTTCAGTTTATGGCAATCTATGACATATAGTAATTATGGAGAATCTGAAGGAAAAAGAACACCTGGAAAATGTAAATGCAGATAGGATAGATAACATTACATTAAAAGGGGCCTCTAAAGAAATACAGATCAAGGATGTGAACTGCATTCACCTGGCTCAAGAGGTCTAGTGCATGGCTCTTGTTAACATGGTAAGGAATTGTAGAGTACCATAAAGGGTGGGGAATTCCTTGCTAGCTGTGAGACTATTAGGTTCACAGGAAAACTCTTCCCCATGAACTGTGTTAGAAATACTGTTCTATAACTTTGTAACCCTCTCGTTGGTGTCTCCACCTTATCGTGGTGAGGGGGTTTGAGTACGCCAAGGACCCTGAGAGCTATACCAGCGGTAGCGTAGCTACTGGCAGGGCCTCCCTTGCTGGACAGGTCAAAGGGTAGGCATCAAATGGAGAGAGACACCAAAAACCAAAAATTGATGCCAGAAGTAGCGTCATCAGCAGCGTCTTGAAGCACAGAGCATATGATGCTCAAGATGGTACAAGTTCGTATAGCAACAGACGTGGCCAGAGCAGTTTGAACGGCTGTTGTACTGCGATGTGGAAAGCAAATGGAAAAACTACCACATTATCACTTTTCCTGGATAGTCTCTTTCCAAAAACAGAGATACCATGTATGCAAGATGTTTCCTCCGGAGGTAAACTACTCCCCCAATCGGATCTCCAGGGGGGGAGTGTTTCTAGAGGAAACGTCATGCAGGCGTTACAAGAAAAAGCGCGAAGATCAGAAGGAACATCATGGATACAAGATTGGAACATGGAATGTAAGGACCTTGAATCAAGCAGGCAAATTGGAGAATTTGAAAACGGAAATGCAGAAGAATGAGATGTCTCTTCTAGGTGTCAGCGAAGTGCGATGGAAAGGACAAGGCGAAATAAGAAGTGGTGATTATACAGTGTATTATTCCGGAGGTGAACGGGCTGAAAGAGGTGTGGCAATAGTGGTGCATAAAAGTGTAGTGAGGAGTGTTGTTAAGAAGATTGCTTGTAATGACAGAATTATTGCTCTGAAGTTAAAGGCAGAACCGGTAGATATACTGATTATACAAGTGTAC
>NW_019735555.1:198124-207816 GCF_002891405.2 Cryptotermes secundus | reverse complement strand
TTAGGGCAGTAGATCAGAAACACCTGGAAAGCTTCAAAATGTGGTGTTGGAAAAGGATGGAGAAGATCAGTTGGACCGATTATGTGAGAAATGAAGAAGGGTTATTTAGAGTCAGTGAGCAGAGGAATATCCTACACGAAATAAGAAAACGGAAGGCTAATTGGATTGGCCATATTGTTGTATATGTATTATGCCAGAGTTGTATATGGGAATACCTGGTACAAACTGGGTTATTTTTCCCCTTAGCACTACAGCCCCAGTGGGCCTAGGCCTACCTTCATGAACTTCTCCGTTCACTTCGGTTTTTCTAGATCTTACACATACGGTAGGACTCCTCGGGCGAGTGATTAGCTCGTCGCAAGGCCTGTACCTGTAGACAAACACAGAAAAACGCACACAAACATCCACGCCCTGAGTGGGATTCGAACCCACGACCTTGGCTTCCGAGCGAGCGAAGACAGTGCATGCCTTAGACTGCTCGGCTACCGTGACCAGCATAAACTTGGTTATATTAATATCTATATAGGGAACACCTAGTACGTAGCGAGCTGTTGGATAAGGTAACTGACATAATAGGGATTATTGGTAGGTGAGATGCTTAAAAATGAAGGAAGGTGCACAATTAAAATAACTACTTTAAGTACATCAAATGAGGAAGAGACTATAATATGACGAAATATTAAAAGATTGTAAATCAACTTCTCACCCGTATTATCATACCAAAACGTACTTGTTTTCAACTAGAAGACAGTGACAATCGTACACTCTCCTGCCTCATAAATTTTGTCAAGTTCAATCAAAGTCCAGGAGGGATGCACATACTATAAACAAGAGAATGTTCTGGAAGTTTTAGGCTGATGCAATGTATGACGTTATTAGAGACTTAAGGAGGAAGGAATATATACCCCCGCTTGGGCGTTACAAGATGCTTCTTTGATCACGACAGTCTACGATCTGTGAGGACGGATTGTCTGATAGAGAAAGTCGGTGGTTGCCCAGGCATAGGCAGTTTGCAAAACTGTTGTCTTATCTGTACATTTTCCTGTAAGCATTGCATTTTAATAGTTGTACATTAAACCACCTAGCTCTTCCTCTGCTGTTACTTGAGGATACCCCATATTGACTCCCGAGGGAACCGCTCGCCCTAGCCAACCTGTCTTGCTACTGGGATATGACATCGATTCCAGGTGCGGGATATAACAAAATCTTAGCAGTAACTGCCTTCTAAAAGAAGTTATTGAAGGAACGATAGAGGGGTGGATAGAAGTGACCAGAAGACGAGGAAGAAAACGTAAGAAGATGCTGTATGACCTTGGGGACAGAAGAGGATATTCTCATTTGAAGGAGAAAGCTCTGGATCACATTAAGTTGAGGAAGTGTTTTGGAAGAGACTGTGGACCTGTCGTCTGACAGATTACTGATGAACGAACTTTGTAGATGTTCTGGATGCATAAAAAAATAAACAAAACATAAACAAGAGATGGTCAGTTTATATCAATATAAACCTGTAAATATTAATACGGGCATCATATTTTTTATATCTAATTCCAGAGAAGCAAAGCTCACACAGAAAACACACACACTTTAATTGATGCTAGTAAGGGGGTTGGTCTAGAAGGACCGAGCCCGGAGACCCACACTCTTGAAGGCCTCTAAAGGACCCAGTAATGGGCCAATTATTAAAGAAGGATGTACAGTACATGGATCATTTCGTGTCGCCACAGGGGATAACCACAGACACTGAGTAACTGAAGGCCATAAGGAAATGGCCAACCCCAAGGAACAAGGACAAAATTAAGAAGTTCCTGGGCCCATATACCTACTACAGATGATTTATCTCTGATTCTGTCAACATTGCGAAGCCACTTGCTAGTCTCACAGGGGAGAAACAAACTTTTCAGTTGTCCCCAGTGGTAGAGGCCACCTTCCAATCTCCCATCCTTGCCTACCCTCAGCCAGGACAGTAGTTCAATGTTGACACAGATGCAAGTAACATCGGAATTGGAGTACTGTCACAGGTACACAGAGGCCAAAAGTGGGTAATGGTCTACTATAGTACAACAGTGAACAAGACGGAGAGAAACTACTGCATCACCAGGTGGGAACTACTGGTCATCGTGAGGGTACTGGAACCTCTATGGGCAAGAGTTCCACATGCACATCGCAAACTCCACCCTGACTTGGCTGACAATTTTCAAGAATTTGCAGCGACAGCTGGGTCCAGCGCCTTCAGCAACACGNATGCCAGAGTTGTATATGGGAATACCTGGTACAAACTGGGTTATTTTTCCCCTTAGCACTACAGCCCCAGTGGGCCTAGGCCTACCTTCATGAACTTCTCCGTTCACTTCGGTTTTTCTAGATCTTACACATACGGTAGGACTCCTCGGGCGAGTGATTAGCTCGTCGCAAGGCCTGTACCTGTAGACAAACACAGAAAAACGCACACAAACATCCACGCCCTGAGTGGGATTCGAACCCACGACCTTGGCTTCCGAGCGAGCGAAGACAGTGCATGCCTTAGACTGCTCGGCTACCGTGACCAGCATAAACTTGGTTATATTAATATCTATATAGGGAACACCTAGTACGTAGCGAGCTGTTGGATAAGGTAACTGACATAATAGGGATTATTGGTAGGTGAGATGCTTAAAAATGAAGGAAGGTGCACAATTAAAATAACTACTTTAAGTACATCAAATGAGGAAGAGACTATAATATGACGAAATATTAAAAGATTGTAAATCAACTTCTCACCCGTATTATCATACCAAAACGTACTTGTTTTCAACTAGAAGACAGTGACAATCGTACACTCTCCTGCCTCATAAATTTTGTCAAGTTCAATCAAAGTCCAGGAGGGATGCACATACTATAAACAAGAGAATGTTCTGGAAGTTTTAGGCTGATGCAATGTATGACGTTATTAGAGACTTAAGGAGGAAGGAATATATACCCCCGCTTGGGCGTTACAAGATGCTTCTTTGATCACGACAGTCTACGATCTGTGAGGACGGATTGTCTGATAGAGAAAGTCGGTGGTTGCCCAGGCATAGGCAGTTTGCAAAACTGTTGTCTTATCTGTACATTTTCCTGTAAGCATTGCATTTTAATAGTTGTACATTAAACCACCTAGCTCTTCCTCTGCTGTTACTTGAGGATACCCCATATTGACTCCCGAGGGAACCGCTCACCCTAGCCAACCTGTCTTGCTACTGGGATATGACATCGATTCCAGGTGCGGGATATAACAAAATCTTAGCAGTAACTGCCTTCTAAAAGAAGTTATTGAAGGAAGGCTAGAGGGGTGGATAGAAGTGACCAGAAGACGAGGAAGAAAACGTAAGAAGATGCTGTATGACCTTGGGGACAGAAGAGGATATTCTCATTTGAAGGAGAAAGCTCTGGATCACATTAAGTTGAGGAAGTGTTTTGGAAGAGACTGTGGACCTGTCGTCTGACAGATTACTGATGAACGAACTTTGTAGATGTTCTGGATGCATAAAAAAATAAACAAAACATAAACAAGAGATGGTCAGTTTATATCAATATAAACCTGTAAATATTAATACGGGCATCATATTTTTTATATCTAATTCCAGAGAAGCAAAGCTCACACAGAAAACACACACACTTTAATTGATGCTAGTAAGGGGGTTGGTCTAGAAGGACCGAGCCCGGAGACCCACACTCTTGAAGGCCTCTAAAGGACCCAGTAATGGGCCAATTATTAAAGAAGGATGTACAGTACATGGATCATTTCATGTCGCCAGAGGGGATAACCACAGACACTGAGTAACTGAAGGCCATAAGGAAATGGCCAACCCCAAGGAACAAGGACAAAATTAAGAAGTTCCTGGGCCCATATACCTACTACAGATGATTTATCTCTGATTCTGTCAACATTGCGAAGCCACTTGCTAGTCTCACAGGGGAGAAACAAACTTTTCAGTTGTCCCCAGTGGTAGA
Organism: Cryptotermes secundus; assembly: GCF_002891405.2. Taxonomy (NCBI): domain Eukaryota; kingdom Metazoa; phylum Arthropoda; class Insecta; order Blattodea; family Kalotermitidae; genus Cryptotermes; species Cryptotermes secundus. The sequence goes on along the minus strand of NW_019735555.1, from coordinate 203,847 downwards.
GGCCACCTTCCAATCTCCCATCCTTGCCTACCCTCAGCCAGGACAGTAGTTCAATGTTGACACAGATGCAAGTAACATCGGAATTGGAGTACTGTCACAGGTACACAGAGGCCAAAAGTGGGTAATGGTCTACTATAGTACAACAGTGAACAAGACGGAGAGAAACTACTGCATCACCAGGTGGGAACTACTGGTCATCGTGAGGGTACTGGAACCTCTATGGGCAAGAGTTCCACATGCACATCGCAAACTCCACCCTGACTTGGCTGACAATTTTCAAGAATTTGCAGCGACAGCTGGGTCCAGCGCCTTCAGCAACACGGCTTTATTTCTGGGCACCGATAAGATTGAAAATACAACACAGCCAATGCCCTTTCCTGAAGACCATGCCGAGAAAAGTGTACTCACTGTCAAAAGTCTAGGTGCGTGCAGAAGTCAAACAGGTGCGACCCACTGTGGCCATAGCTGCAGATGGCGGGACCCAGCCACCCTAAGGATGAAGCAGATGAACGATCATGACGCAGAACCAATTTCAGAAGAAGCAGTAGCTGGACAATGTCCAGAATGGAGACACTGCCAACAGCAGCATCACGTACAAGAACTCCAGGACCCAACTGGAATTGCTAGCAGTAAGGGATGGCATACTGGAGCGCCAATCGTAGTCCACCGACAGACAATCTAAAATAGTGCAGAACGTTCTCCCTTGGAGCAAAGTGAAAGAAGTATTGGCCGAATTCCCTGGAGGAACCAAGATAGTCCAGTTACTGGGGTAAGGGGAAATGCTCTGGTTAATCACAACTGATAACATATAAAACAATAAAAATAAAACAACCTAGAAACCAAGTTAACTTATATTCTTGTTTTCTAGGTGCTGAGGTACAGTCATGTGGATCTTTACCCATATTTCAGAGGAACCTGTAACTTCTATTTTCAGTGTACAAGTTAGCAGGCTGGTATTGTGATAGGGTAACATAACAAAGGTGAAGGAATTGGGCCAAGGGGATCAAGAAGACTGGTCATACAAAGTAAGGAACGGGAGAAAGGGGAAGGAGCCCTGTATGGACTAAAGGGAAATAAGAAAGGCTCTTTTCTAAGCAGGTCCACATGGCCTTCTCCTGTACAGGCAAATCAGATAATCCTTCTTCTTGTAGAATGCTCTTAATTTAAATCTTAAATCTAATTTAAATAACGAAATTCACCAGTAAACTGACCAACAGAACTTATGTAATTAACAGCAAGTTCATTTGAATACATATATTGCACCTTGATGACATTCTTTAATGATGAAACACAACAGCTTTACAAAATAAGACACTGTAAGTTGTTTATAATAATTGTATGCATGATATTTGTGTGTGCGCACGTGCACATGCAGGCAATGTAAATTAGCCAATATTATATTTAAGCATCCTGTTACACTCTACACGATATATGACATAAACTCCATCCTAAGTGCAACAATTTATTGTAGTTCTTTCAGCTTGCTTTCTTCTACATTACACGTATTAAAGATACGCAGCGGCATGCACACAGGGAGCCTACAGAGAATAACACCTGAACAGTGCTGAAAACAAGAAGTAGCCGCTGCAGCACTATAGACATAGGGCGGGTAACATTGAGAATTTTAAATTTTAAAATTTGAAAAAATTTTATAGAAATTTTTAAAATTGGAATTGAAGATTTTAAAAGTGCCAGTTTATGAAAATCAAATTGATGTGTGTAGGTTAACAAAGATTTTGTACATATCAGACAGATCTCAGCGGGGAAGATTATGATATATTGAAACCTGTCAGCAACGGTGAAATGAACAATTGGGAAGACTAGTGTTTTTTTTTAAATTTTAAACTACGTGCAGTGTAGCAGCTACGTGAAAGTATACACCTGATGATGGCCATTTGCAGCCGAAACATGTAGTGTAGAAGAAAGCAAGACGAAAGAACTACAATAAATTGTTGCACTTAGGACAGAGTTTATGTCATATACCATAAATTAGCCAAATTGGTGGAACTTTAGCTAAATTAGAAAGTATTTGCTGGAGCAGGGTTGTTGACTGCAGATCTGCATCACAAAACGTTATTAGTCTATTTCTTGTTATTCCACAGTCATAATGGCACAACAATACTTTGCATCCTCATCCACAGGAAAGAAAACCAATACAATACAATACAATACAATATTACTGCATTTCTACAAACAAGTCTGACAGCTCTTATAATGGGCAGAAATAAAATAAAACGAGAAATGTCATCAGTCAGTTCCTTTTCTCTGACTCACCTATTGTTGGGTCATGGTAGTCCAAAAATCTATGCTTCACAAACTGCAGTGTCAAAGCTGAAAACAAAACAGGAATTAAACACATTACTATAACGTTGCTTCTGAAATGAAATGGGTATCTGATACCAATGTATGCATTCAAAGCCATCTATTAAACTAATATGTATTCACCTGACTTTCCCACACCACCGTCTCCCAGTACAACGATTTTATACACTCGTAAACCTCCGCGGGTTTGACTAGGTACTGGCATATGCACTCCCTGAGACCCGCCCCGTCTATCTCTTCCATCTGATCCTCCACTGTCCAACGCCCCCATTTTAGGGGCCCTTTGGCCTGGAATTACAGGCACACCACCAAAACCCGATGGGCCCGCCTGTTCAGTCGCCAGTGCTGCAGTTCTGTCAGAAGTTCTCTTCTGAGCCCAATAATGATTTAAGCACTTTCACACTATACTCACATAATACTGCGTGACACTTTCAACATTGCATTTGAATTTACTTCTTAGTATCGAAGATACCAATCTGTATTTTCCCCTAGACCATTCAGCAATGGCCTAGGGCGCCTAGGGTTCGTGGCGAAGAAAAAAAAAACAACCCCTCCCGAACTTACATCACACCACACACCACCAAAACCAACCTCACACCCAGTTACTTTCCCCAATTCGACCACAGCTTTAACTGCTTTGACATACTAGCTTCGCTAGCTTCCATGGATTAGCATCCAGCTAAGGACGCTACCTAGTGAGCAATGCTGTAATCTCGGTTGTTAGGAAAACAGCTGATTGAAAGGGAAATGTTCAAATGTTACACTGTTCTCAAATAATTGAAACTAATCATTATACTGTATGACACAATCAACCCCAACTATATCATCATAATTACAATTAACTGTTGAACACAGTTGTGATGAAAATATGCGTTAAGTTGATTTTGAATTTGAGTGGAATTTGGCGACAATCTGAAACGAAGTGTACAGGGTTTGTCGTTTTGACAGTTTGTTATTCGGTTCCCGTTGATTGTGATGCGTTTTGTATGTGTACTGGTTGTACGATATCGTAACCTATTTGTGTTGTACCTTCAGAAATTTGTAGTCTTGTTTAAATAGCAATAATAGAATAGTGGGTTCCATTTCAAGCTTCGTAATTTCATTTTCAAACATAGTGTGCTGACGGCGTAATCGAATATATGTTTGCAGCTGACAATGTCTTCTCTGGTGGATTATGGAAGCAGTGACGAAAGTGAAAATGAAAGTGCAAATGACGACAGTAAATCAGTAATTGAATCTGAACTACCAGTTCTGAAGGAAAGTGAGAACACTGGAGATAACCGACCAGCAAGTGAAGATGAAGACCCAAATTTGGGTTTATTTTCGTCTCTTCCACTACCGAAGCCAAGTTTTACATTGGACACAGATGATAACGGACAAGCAAGTCTAAATGAAGACCAAAATTTGAGTTTATTTTCGTCTCTTCCGCCACCTAAGCCAAGTTTCACATTGGAGACAGATGACAGTTTAATCTTCACCCGTTACAAACTTCCGAAAGGGAAAGAACCGGTGAAGATTACAATACCGTCCTTATCAGAGGTAAATGTTAATTCAATTATTGCAGAATATTATAGGGCTGCCACCACTCTTCAAAGGGAAACTCCAAATGGCTTTATTGAGAGAAGCAGATCTAGAATCAGTAACCCAGCCCCAACAGGTGGTTTGGGGGTAAGGAGGCATTTGTGACCGGTCACCATGGCATAAATATATAGACTGATTTGATTAACCACTGTAGCATGTAGAATGAGGTTGTAGAGAATCGGCTCTGTACAATTTACCAGATGGGAAAATTTCAAGATCTCACTCATTCACCACACCCACCTCATTTATTGGAGTGAAAAAGCCAGGAATATAAACACTGCTAACATTATTCACAGGGTTTAAGTAAAATAACATAACTAACCTAAGGAGAGAGTAAGAAAGTAAAGTGAAACGAGAATGTTCAAAATAATTTGCCATTACAAGGATAAGAAACACAAGCAGATCTCACACGGTGTAAAAATAGTATTTTTTTCCCCAACTGTGGTAAAATACATAACTATAATTTGAGGACCACTATAAGTTAAGCCATAGACCTTCAGCCACAATCCATGGACCTCTGGTTGAGAAACACTGCTTTACATAACAATGTTCTCAGAGGTCATTTTCTTGATACATGTCAAAAAGACTGCAAAATGAGCATCAGCACCTCTTTTGCCATTTCCAAACAAAATTTGATGCTAAGCTTTTGTAACATGCTGTTTCCATGGAACTCGACTAGAAGCTGCATGTTTGGCAGTACCACATGCACATTGTAATTTTAGTTATGTCTGTATATTTTGCCATATCACATTATTTGAAGTCCCCCTGACAAGGTATATTTTTTTAATTTTAGAGTATGTCTACATGTGGTTGATGTTATAATAATTCTACTTTAGTGAGCTATAATTTCAGTGTGCCTTCTTTTCAGTTCAAAGATGAAGAATCAGAACCTGCAAAGAAGAAGCTTAAGCCATCAAGGGTAAGTGTGTTAGCTTGCTGTAAGAACTTTTTAGTCATGTAGGTTGTAAATAGCAAAGCAGCCAGAACTGTACTCAAAATTAGAATCAGACTTACCTACTTTGCATCAGCCTAAATTCTCGGTCCAAGTTGAGGACATTGTGACATCCTGCAGGCTGGTCAAGCCAGTTGCACACCTTTTGGTGATGGTAGGCAAAAATGGAATATCGATGGAATGATGACTGGCAGGCAAAAGCAAGTAGAGTAACTGGAAACCTAGTCAAAATTCAAACTGGGAAACTCCTAAGATCTAGAAGTGCAGTTTGGTAGCTCAGAATTACCTTACACATAGCTTAGTAGTTTGGCATGAGTCAGCTTCTCACCTAAAATTGAACTGAAAATATGTTAGGACAGAATCCAGGGGTATTTTTTCATGAGATGAGTGAACATATGACATACCATATTACATCAAATATAAGACTCGCATTTTACAGTTTTTCCATTGAAAAAATTATGTGCATCTTAAATTTGAAGAATGTGCACCTTTCTAATTTTTTTCTAAAACCCACATTCAGAAACTAGATGTGTCATATTTGAAATAATAAAGTATTTACTGGTTCACTGTTTATAAAATGCATTACAACATTTCACTTTATACGAGTGGTAATAGATAATTTAAAGAAGTAATTATGATGTGTTGTAGTAAGCCAGAGAAAGAGGCCACGCCATTGCTCAAGTGGTTAGTCACTGGCTTCCCACCGCGGCAGCCCGGATTCGATCCCAGGTCTGGTCATGTGGGATTTGTGGCGGACAAAGTGGCGCTGGGGCAGGTTTTCTCCGAGTACTTCGGTTTCCCCTGCCAATCTTCATTCCACCAATTGCTCCACAATTACCCTCACCTATCATCTGGGGCTGGTACAATA
>NW_019735555.1:195017-197891 GCF_002891405.2 Cryptotermes secundus | reverse complement strand
AGCGTCCGAGCGAGTGAAGACAGTTCATGCAGAGAATCTTAAACTGGAACCGAACCACTTTATTGCACACCCTGTCATATCCATTGTTCAATGCCATCGAATCATTTAACGCTGTACGCGCCATAGCTCAAGCGGTTAGTTGCTGGCTTCCCACCGCGGCGGTCCGGGTTCGATCACGAGTCTGGTCAAGTGGGATTTGTGGTGGACAAAGTGGCACTGGGACAGGTTTTCTCCGAGTACTTCGGTTTCCCCTGCCAATCTTCATTCCACCAATTGCTCCACAATTACCCTCACCTATCATCTGGGGCTGGTACAATAGGCCAGAAGTGGCCGCAGTACAAGGGACTCAGTCCCACCCCACTAGCAATAAAAAAAAAGCCAGAGAAACCTATTGTTTTATTTTATGATGGATGATGTATACATAAAAAGATTGAGACTGCATTGGAAAATGTACCATACATTGTAGGATATGGCCCAGCAGATGTAATGAAGAAAATCCACTGCTCTTGCACATGCAAAAAGAAAAAATAAAGATGCTGATATATCATTGTATGTTATTGTCACTTCTGACACCAAAATGTCACATGTAGGATGGTATGCTTAAATACAGGCAGTGCAACGCTACTGCTGATACACACTTTCCAGTTCACCATAGCATATGCACTAGGATTCTCTGTCTTCTACTAGTCATCCCCTAGCAACAGATCTCAACATAGAAACTATCACTAAAAATATTACACATAAAATCTACTAATCACACTTTACGTTCTCACAGGCTGACCTCCTGAATTCTTCTGTAGTCCTGGTTCCGATGTGCTTGCTTCTGCTGCTGCTATTTCTCTCTTGTTGCTTGTAACTAATTCCAAAAGCTCACTCCAAGAACTAACTCAACTATGACACTCACTCATATAACCAAGGGACAGACAACACATCATCATAAACAAATGTCACGTGATTGCTACCCACTACTGTTATGTGACGTCACCACAGGCACACGAAACATATCAGGTGACTGCTACGTACTGTTGTGTGATGTCACAGTGCGTGTGTTGCATAGCAGCAGCCTGTCTGTGGACATAGAAAATGCTGTTCCTATACTGTTGACCGCGTGTGTTGCAGGCATTTTCTAGTAACGGATCTACATGCCACATTATTTTAAATTAATTGCTTTTGATTGGAATACAGAATCCTTATGTTCATAATATGGACTTATACTGTGTTGTATTGTCACCAAACATTCCATCATCAGTCACATTCACTCTTTTTGCTTTCAACTGAACCTTGAAGAATAAGTCATCTATATTATTTACTTCTTTTTTTACACGATGTGGTTCTGTTATATGTAACTCCATGATACACAATCCTCCTTGAGCAAAGTTATTCATCTGATAAAGAAAATTCTGGTTATTATGGAAACTCAAGATGCCACCATAATCAAGAAAGCCAACCTCAGGACCCTACTCTGAGTTAACTCAATATAGTTTACTAAATCCACTTTCATTTATAATATTTGCCTACAAAAATGTTATATGCTTTCATGTTATAAATATGTCCCACCCATTATCATTGAGTTAATCACTCTGACAATAGTACGTGACAATGACTGCCTAAAATGTGAGGTTCCTATCTAATGTTTTCTATTTCTCCACTGAACTCAGAACTTTTTACAAATTTATCGATTCTGTATATTTTTTTAATATCATTAGCATGCCTGTATGTAACATTTTCTCTGTTACAGAAAGTTCCCAGTCTGTTTTCACTACTTCCTGCTCCAAAACATCTGTCTATAAAGGAAACAAAGCGGCAATTGGTACCCCATGTTTTGACAAAGAAAACACCAAGCATCATGTCTGCTTCTTCCACACTGAAATCTGAAATTGATGACTCAGTTAAAAATACATCACCATCTTTAATAAGTTACGCAGATTCAGAAGAAGAATCGGATGGTGAGGGTGATTTTTTCTCCTTGAAAATGGACCACAAAGTTGAAGCAATAGATCAAGCTAACACTACAAAAACGGGGACTTTTGTTGTGGCAGACAGTGGTTCTGATACAACTGATATTGCTGCTAATGAAGGAAATGCGTTGAAGTCAAATGATGCACCTCTTGTCTTCAATTCTGAGTTCAATCCATCACCATGGCCAAGTAGTTCATCTTCAAGTGAACACAGAGGTTATGAACACTGGCAGAATGAATTTGAACCTACAACACAAACAACGCCTGGCAGTAGTGATGATTACATTTCAGTGCAGCAAGACAATCTGCAATTGAATGATGAAGCAGTAAGTTGCATGATTAATACTAAAATATTCAGTTCAGAATATTAATTTCTATCACTCATGAAGAGTACAGTCTTCTGCGTTATAATGCCTTTAGTTAGGAGACAGCCTCATCTTTTGGGATTCTTGACTATGAACACGCCATATGCAGACAGCGCTTAGCTTAACACCTGGTTTTGTGCTTGACTTAATCTTCAACCCTGAAGATGGAGGCAGTATGTTCATCTGAAGGTCATACTCTTCATAGTCACCACTTGAACCTATCATCCAGTATGTCTCACTCATTCTTCTGTCTTTTTAATAGGTGTTGTCTTAAGGGTTATTTTGTAATTTCTTGTAGGATCCTATTTTCCACATGTTGCTATGAACTTCTTCTAAAATCTTCTATCAATAAGATCTGTAATTATTTCACTTTCATTTTTTTATATTCAGAAGAGGCGTATAACACGTATTCTCTGTATCATGAAATACATATATTTCAGCTAATATTATTTCTCATCGCCTTTTCTTATGTTCCACACTGTTGGTCTAGCATCTGTTGTATTAATTTTGATATTTTCATTAAAAAAAAATAAGAGCATGCAAAAGAGATC